>NW_007730915.1:137900-138867 GCF_000696425.1 Galeopterus variegatus | reverse complement strand
GAACCGGTGACCTGATGATGATCAGACACAATTGGCAACACTCTCAAAACCTTGCTGGGGGAAAAAATGCTTGATTTTCATATCAGTTTTGATATATATCTTAAAAATTGTTTAATCTTTAAACAATGGTCCATCTCTTCAATTAAAAATATTGTACACCAGTTGTGTACATGTATGGAAACATCACACTGTACCCCATGGAAACTTACAATTACTATGTGTCCATTAAAAATAAATGAATAAACTAAAAAATTGTGAACTATCATTAGTCTGTTAGCCCAGTACTTTCCTTAACAGCCACGACTGAGAGTGGAGTCTGCGCGGGTGCGGCATCTGACCCACGCGTGTGAGCTGCTCCTGCACAGCAGACCCAGCGTGGGCCCCGGTGTCAGCCCCAGCGAGCAGAGACCGGCTCTGGGGCAAGAAAAGGCTGTTTCCTCATCACAGCTGCAGGCTCTGGGGAAGCCGCTTGGCTATTCACAACTTAAGACTTTCTCATTGTTAAGCATTTTTACATTAATTCCTTAATGGCCACTTTAATGAAATTATCAATTATTTAGGCTGACAATCTCCACGGAGGCTGGATTCAGCAAGGTCACATCAGAAAATAAGCAAAAACAAATAAAAAAATTAAAGTAAGACTCTCCACGGACTGCACTAGTCAACACTCAGTGCTGGGGACTTGGAGACTGTCACCCTCATCTGCAAGGACGGCTGTGCCTGGAGTCACCTCCAATCACTGCGGAGTCTGCCCTGGTCGCACCAGTCATGGGTTCTCCCTCGTCCACTGGACCAGAATGTTCTGCAGTGGAAAAGGGAAAGCAGGTACCGGTGAGAAATTTGCGAACATAAACCTGAGCGAAATTATCCCCGGAAAATTGGAATTGGTGTCGTTTCACTCTAGGATTGTCAGTCACCGTGAGCGCAGCACCCACACATACCACTCAGCTCGAGAGTAACTGGGCAA
>NW_007730915.1:134514-136523 GCF_000696425.1 Galeopterus variegatus | reverse complement strand
TATGCGTGAGGGGCGGGGGAGAGAGTTCCAGAGACTAGGCAGCTTGAGCCACAAGCATTTATTTGTGCAGTTCTGGAGGCTGGAAATTTGAGAACAGGGCGCCTGCAGACTCGCGTCTGGTGGGGGCCGCTTCCTGGCTTGTAGCGGGCAGGCTTCTCTTGTGCCCTTGGGTGGCCAGAGCAGGGAGAGGAGGCAAGCTCTCCTGTCTGCCCTGCAAGGGCACTAGTCCCATTGTGAGACCCAGTCACTCCCCCAAAGGCCCCATCTCCAACAGCATCCCATTGGGAGTTACACTTCAACATATGGTTTGGGGAGGGGGCCACAAACACGCGGTCCACATGCTCAGGCTCTGCTTCAGGTCAGAGAAATGCTCTTCTGCCCCCAGGTGACACCTTTCTCCTCCCGTGTTAACGCGCCCGCTCCTTCTCCTGGATCTGCCACCTCCGCAGCCCTTCCCATCGGATGGCCCTCTTGGTGTTTTTGACGTGGGGTTTTCTATGTTTCACATGTGGATCGGCTGAGTGTCAGGCTCCTCAGACCGAGTTCTGCATGTTGTCCTGATGCTTTACTAAAATCTCATGTTCTTCAAGTTCTGTGCAAGGTGCTGTCTCCTCGGACAGCTTTGTGTCGCAGGAACTGTGATGGACACTCTCCCCTCTCTTGATGTCAGATTCTTCCCAGTGTGGAGCTGTTCTTCTTGGGAGGGGGACACTGTACCAGGACCTGTCCCCTCCACCTCTGCTGTGGAAAACGTCCACCCACCTCTCTGAAGACAGCAAGGTCAGGCAACCCGGGTTCCAGGGTCCAGGTCCACAGCAGGCCTTCTGCGGGGCTGGCGAGGCACATACTTCCGGCTCGTCCACACTGGCCCAGGCTTCCTCTACCCTGGGGGGTGACACCCACGGGGCTGCCTGTGCCTGCCCCTCTGCGTGCGGGCGGCTGACCCAACAACTGTGCAGGAACGAGGCCAAACGTGCATCTTGCCTGGTGACATGTGAAGTTGCACCATGAGTGCTTTGTTTAGCTTACAACTTTTTCATCACTAATACATGCGTATTTGCGTGTGTGTGTGTGTGTGTGTGTGTACACACACTTTATTTATACTTGAAGCTCTATCGGTCATCTTTCNGTGTGTGTGTGTGTGTGTACACACACTTTATTTATACTTGAAGCTCTATCGGTCATCTTTCCTTTAGTGTTTCTTGAGAGCTCAGCTTTAAGGGCAATTGGGGCAAGGTCTGGGGAGGGTGATGGGAGAGGAGGTTGGAGGTGTCAACTGAAAAAGCCAGGGTTTTGGAGTGAGCAGGGGGCTGAGGACACATTTAATCTGCTTAATGGTTTTTAGTAGAACTGGCTGGGTTATTTCAAATGAAAACAGATTTACTGTTTAAAACCTTTTCTATAGGAAATCTTGAGAACACAATCAAGTTTCAGAAAACCTCAGATTATAAAAATTCCCAACTGATTCAGTGTTTAGGTGGGTTTGCTTATGTAACAATTAGTGTGAGTTGTGTGTTCCATGAAAAGAACAGTTTTCACTCTTTTGAAAAATAAATCCTGTAACAAAAGGACTAAACAAAAAACGAGAAAGCAAGACATTAAAACTTGTGTGGAGAACATCTCTGCTGTGGACTAAGAGTGATTCTGGAGAGGACACAATGACAGAGGCAGGAACAAGTTGGGAGCATGTCATCAGGTGTCCTGTACCTGTCCTCAGCAAGAAAATAATCAGGAGGCAAAAGTGAACGGTTCATCCCACAAAGATTGAGAAGAAACCAAGAAGCAGACACAAAAGAGCAAATGCTGTTTGATTCCTTCTGTGTTAATTTTGTGCTACTGGGAGTTGGAGAAGTTTGCAGGGTGGTGTGGGGGGCTCTAAAGGGGAGTGGGGGCTCCTGGGAGCTGGTAACATTCTCTTCTAGAGTAAATTGTGTTCAGTTTGTCAAAGCTCGTCCACATCTGCAGTAAGAATTGGTACACTTTTCTTGATGTGCTAGGGTGCTTCAAAA
>NW_007730915.1:107414-134461 GCF_000696425.1 Galeopterus variegatus | reverse complement strand
CTCGTCCACATCTGCAGTAAGAATTGGTACACTTTTCTTGATGTGCTAGGGTGCTTCAAAAGCTTGTGGAAAGATTTATATTATTGTTTCATTCTGTTTTTCCATGAACTTTTTGAGACACCCTCATTTGTTATCATTAAAGTGCTCAAGGAATGCAAAGTCCATCATGGGCGTATAATTAAAAGGTGGCATCCTAAAGTCATCACATTATCTTCAGCTTAGAACCATGAAACTCCAGGACAGAAAGGATGCTGATAAAGGCAGCAGGCCAGTTATGAAGTAAGTCTGAAGACCTCAGGACATCTGCTATCTCAGATACTGTTAATGGTTAATTGCTTGCATTATGGGTTAGAATTTATATTGAGTTTGACTTGTGGAAAGATTTATATTATTGTTTCATTCTGTTTTTCCATGAACTTTTTGAGACACCCTCATTTGTTATCATTAAAGTGTTCAAGGAATGCAAAGTCCATGATGGGCGTATAATTAAAAGGTGGCATCCTAAAGTCATCACATTATCTTCAGCTTAGAACCATGAAACTCCAGGACAGAAAGGATGCTGATAAAGGCAGGCAGGCCATTTATGAAGTAAGTCTGAAGACCTCAGGACATCTGTTATCTCAGATACTGTTAATGGTTAATTGCTTGCATTATGGGTTAGAATTTATATTGAGTTTGTTTAAAATTTTATATTTGAGAGGAATCTGAGAAATCATCTAGCCTACTTTCGTTTGTTCTGTGAGAATTTACATAGTCCGCAGTAACCTGAGCACAGAGAGGTCCATTAGCTTGCCCATGAACACACAGCCGGCAGTAGCAGGGCTCGGGCTCAGCCCCTGCGGCCGACCACGGCTCGTGCCTAGCCTACTTTCGTTTGTTCTGTGAGAATTTACATAGTCCGCAGTAACCTGAGCACAGAGAGGTCCATTAGCTTGCCCTGAACACACAGCCGGCAGTAGCAGGGCTCGGGCTCAGCCCCTGCGGCCGACCACGGCTCGTGCCCAGGCTTCCCTTTCAGGATGAGGAGTCTGAAAACCGCTGGTAGAGTTCATGGACGCGCTGGCATTGTTAGTCCCTCCCGTCTGCAATACACCACTTCAAATCCATTCTGAAACTCTCCAAGTTCTCGCATCTTTCCTACTTTGCGGCATTTCTTCTAAGTGAACTAAATGGCTCTAGGGAAGAGTCGTGTAGGGCGGGCAAGTCTGTTGAGTCCTCTGGGGCCCCTCCGCCCACCTGGGGCAGCACACGTCGGGGCTTAGGGCATGGCTGTTTTGTCCTGTGACCTTCATTGACTGTAGTTTTCTTTTTGTTGCTTTAACTCGGAAGATTCCCCCTCACTTGAGAAGAGTTTATTTGTTAGAAAGTTTTGGTCCTTCATATGTTTTATAATCCATCAAAATCAGAATCAACAGAATCCTGATTACACAGAATTCTTTAGCATCACCAACCTTAGCAAGAAGTGGCAGCGCCCTGATGAGGGTGTAGTGATTCAAAAGCTTTTGTATTTTAGGCACACGTTCCTGATCATACTCACACCAGAAGAGTTTACACTTGAAGGTGTCTCACCAGATGGCGACTCTGGGCCACTCTGTCTGAAGGCCCCATTGCATGCACTGTGGGACACGCTGTGTCTTCACACACACCCCGCCTCACACCTGACAGTGCCCATCCTGCACTGGGGGCTTCAGGAAGGAATTGTGAACGGGGAGACTGTGTATGAATCCACACAGGAGATACCCACAAGGGTCGGCTGAAGGGTGCACGAAGTGTGACGCATGGGGCTCCCAGTGAAAGCACCAGCATCTGAGCTCAGTGCTGAGCACGTCCCTTCTTAGGAGACCTCTCAACCTCAGACAATGAGGCACCTCATGCACCTCTTTAGCCTGGAACATAAAGCTGCAGATTTCTTGGGCTTACAGAATGGTTTGGAAGTTTTATTAGGCTCATGGCAGAGCAAATCTTAAAATAAAACTATCAAAATATGGAAAATGTCTTTAGACAGTCAAAATCCATGCTCCCAGGCATATGGTAAATGAATTTTTATTTAAAATTTCATGAAACCCAATTGCTTCAAGCTATAAAGTTTACTGTCCAACTTGAACTTCAGACTTACTTTTGGAGCCTCAATAGTATACCAATGAATACAACATTCTTTTAAAAAAAGTATCCATGCATTCAATTCCAGTCTAATGTCCTTTACTCATTTAATTGAGGGGAATATATGTGTGTGTAAGAATTAACTTTATACTTTCATTTTTATTCGCTTATTACATGCATATGGTGTGATTCATTTCTTAGTTTGTTACTTGATGGATTGCTCATTATTTCCCAGAGCCTTTCATCAACAACTTTGACACGACATTTGAACATAAGTTGTGTTTAAAAATATCTTCTTGCCAACATCTTAAATAATGTTTAATGCTTTTACGTTTGTTAAACTATTTATGGGGGTGTCTCAACTTCTTGCTGAGGCTATGAAATCTCCGAGGTCAGGGATGCTGCACCTGCCATAACACCTTGTCTACTTTATTGAACAGAGAAGCACTTAATCAATACATGTTTTCTCACTAAATGATTGGCCAGCTCCCTGGAGAAAGGCAGTCTCCTTCCCTCCGTTCACAGAACACCTGTATTCCACAAAAATGCAGCCTTGCCTAAGGTTGCAGAACGCGGACATCTCTGACATTGTCAACCACTCACGTTGCTCAGACAAAGATCACAATGACCAGTTGGGGGAAGACAGAAGAGCTTAAAGAGGACAAAACTGGGATTGTGTCTGCCCTTCTTTGACTGGGTTTACTCACACATCGTCAGAATTGTGAGTTTATGCATAAGGAGAAATGTGAGTGACTGAAGAATATAGGTACAGAGAAGCAAAAAGGCGAAAACTCATTATCTTGGGTAAAATATGTCACATTAGTGCCAATACAAGACCAGTAAAATAAAACAAACCTCTAAATCATTTCCCCCAAAGTAACATGTGAATATCCAAGATGTTTACAGTTTATTTGTAACTAAAAAGCACACGATTTTTTAAATTTAGCAGCCTTTACATGTTAATACTTGGCAACAAGGGAACTGTAGGCAGGATATCTGACCCTACGGTGGCCCTGCTGTGCCTTCACACCCGTGATGTGGCCAGTGGGAACTGGCCCATGTGACACTGACCACTCAGGTGTGTTTCTACAGGTGTGGTAGCCAGCCCAGGACACATCCCCACACAGGGCAGCCTGGCAAAGCAGGACTACACTGTGTCTGGGGCAGCAAACACAGGCTTACTAATTTTTTCCTTCCAAGCGTCATCCTGGTAAGGTTTATATACCTGCGGCTGTTAAACCCACACTCTAGACCTTCACGTCTGCTTTGATCACATCTTCTTCGAGGTGCAGGAAGATTGCTGCAGCTGTTGTGCTTGATTGGCAGAGAGAGACAGGAGGTGCGGGGCTCCCGGTGTGTGCGAGCTCCTCTCGTGGGAAGTGTCTTTCCACGATTATGTGTGCACTGAGGCAAAAGTGTGGTTTCTGCCCTGATTGACCGGAGTGTTGATGGAGTTTGGATGTGTTGTTCCCTCCAAAACTCATGTGGAAATTTGATCTCCAATGTGGCAGTGTTGGAAACTGAGTCGTGGGGGCGGATCCCTCATGAATGGATTAATGCTCTCCCTGGGGGAGGGGAGATTAATGAGTGAGTTCTTGCCTTATTAGTTCCCACGAGAGCCCGGTTGCTTAAAAGACCCTGGCACCTACCCTCTCTCTCTCTCGCCTCCTCTCACCATGTGATCTGCTTGTACCCGCTGGCTGCCTCCCGCTTTCCACCATGAGTAGAAGCAGCCTGAGGCCTGTGCCAGATGCAGCTGTCCCAGAATCGTAAGCCAAATAAACCTCTTTTCCTTATAAATTACCCAGTGTCAGGTATTCTGTTATAGCAACACAAAACGGACTAAAACAAGTGTTGTAATTAACATAAAACAAGGAACTGTTTCCTTGCTGTGCTAGTGGCCTGACACTGTGACTGCAGTGGGGGCCGGCAGGGGCACTCTGAGTTTACTTACCTAAAATCCTGCCCAGCGTGAGGGATTTGATGGCTTTGAATTCCGTGCCGGAGGACAGACTCACTTGCGTCCGCACTTTCTGGTTCACCTGTTCGCATGAGAAGCAAACATCAACAGGTTTCTCATCTGTCAGTAACAAGGCAGGAAGCACGGGGAGCCAACAAACAAAACTGATTGAAAAACCCGGTTCGTGCTGCCCGAGACGAAAGAACCTCGTCCGCAGGAGCTCATCATCCCAGCCGAGAACCAGCACCCAAACAATTTTTATGCCATGACACCCTTCACCCACATCCCGTTCCTTCCTCTACTGCTTTCTCTTCACAGTCCTTATTATTTTCTGGCGCAATACAAATAATCTGTAATTGGTAGAATCCACAAAAAGTTGTCAAAGCCCAAAGCTTTGGGTTCAAGCCAAAGCCTTTGCATATCTCGAAATATGAAACATGAAACCAAAGTATGTTGTTCCATGTAGACAGCAAGCACGCCAACACTTTCCTTCAAAAGTGCTGTCAGTGTCTAATTTCACTACAGTGACTGAACTCTGTTTTGTTAGATATGCAAATTTTAATCATAATCATATTTTACATAAGTTGTTGCTTGAAATTGTCATAACATTTGTCCTCTTGTGAATTCTTATTGAGGAATCATTTTTAAAACTTCTGCCAGTAATTCACCGTGATGAAATAGACATTTCCTTGGCAAGTAAATTAAAGGAAATCAGGAAAAATTTAAGAGGTCAAAATTTTATACTGTACTTGGCAGATTCCCACTACTAAGCAAATAAAAATACCAGACAATATTTGATTTCTTATCCATGACACACGAGAGAATAAAACAGAAATAAAACTCATATCACGTGTTGTTATCAAGCGTTGCTTTAGTTGACCCATACTAGGGAATTACAATTTTAAGTATTGTTGGATGAACACACTGTTACCTCTACAAAGACCACTCCGTCTTCTCTGCTAATCTTCACATGGTGAAGGTTCCCGTCAGCCAGGTTCTTGAAATTAAAGTTTAAAACATCAGGATCTTGATGGATATCTAGCTTGTACCTAATCTGCAAACTCCCTAAAGCAAAAAAATAAAAACAACAACAAAAAAAAACCATTTTTGAACAAGATACTTTCAAAACTGCCTTTTCACACTGCAGAGAAGTTACCGTTATTTTCTTGTTTCTAGCATGTTTTGCAGTTTGGATCTCTTCGACATAGTCTGCTGGGAGGTGCCATCACCTTCTTGGTCTTTGCTTTCCTTGGAACAGTCCTTGCTTCTGTGTGTTGCTGCTGGATCAATCCCCCTCAAATCATGCCATTTTAAAGTGAAGACAAAAGTTGTTGTTATGAGAACTCTCTTTCCTACAATCCTCTATTTTCTAAAAGAAAACACCTGACTCGAGCACATGCTAGAGTCCTCCCCACTTTTGTAAAAAGAACATTATATTAAGAAATGTTGAGGGCCGGCCCGGTGGCGCACTGGATAGTGCGTCACTTGGGAAGCGTGGCGGCGCTCCCGCCCAAGGGTTCGGATCCCACATACAGACCGGTTCCCGCTCACTGGCTGAGCGAGGCGCGGGAGCAACACCGAGGGTTGCAATCCCGTTGCCGGTCCCCGGTCCGGTACGGGGGCAACACTGAGGGTTGCGATCCATTGCCAGACACGGAAAAAAACAAAAAACAAAAAAAAAAAAAAAAAGAAATGTTGAAGTTGAAACTTTGCAAAATATTGATTTATTTTGTTGGTACAGTCTTGTCTTCCTTGAATGTGTTTCCTATATTCTGCAAGGTGAGAGATAAAGATGAGCAGTGGCCTTGGGAGCTGTTGTGCAGCCACGTGGCTACTAGATACCTGAGGGACCAGAGAATAATTCCAGTTGGTGGTGGCTGCGGATGTTAAATGCCGACCAGTGTGGAAGAAATCTCAACCAAATGCACCTCTAACATTAATTCTCTTTGCTTACTTATTAGCTGAAAAGTCAATTGCTGTGCACCCAGGGAGCCTTCCAATGTGCCAATGAAACACTCCTACCGTTCATGTGGTTTACAACTCTACACCTACAATGAAGGTTAATATTCCTACTCAATATTGCTGCGTACACCTTGGATGTCAAAATCCTAGGGCCGTGTCTGAAATGGCAGTAGGTTGGTTTGTTTCTTCGCACACCAGAGGTTTCAGTTCTGAAAATTGCATCTGCAACCAGGAAGTGTGGAAGAGAGATGCCCTGACTTGGTTCCCCCAGGAGACAAGGTTTCCACACATCCACCTCTCCTGGCTTGGCTTCAGCTGCTGCACGGGTTTCACCCTATGCTTCTAACTATTGCACAAGCCGTAGCAAAATCCTGTTAGCCAGAAATGTTTTCAAGTTTTCCCAGATGTCAAATTAGCACCCTGACTTTCCATTTAAGATGCTTAGAGCCTGGCCTTGTCTCTCCACCATGGAAAAGTAGTAGCTGGATGACAGTTGTGATGGTACCTTCATCTTTGGGTGGATAGGGCCTGATTTACTTCAGGACCACAGACAGGGCAGAACAACGCTGCTGCTCTGATGCATCTGGACAGTCACTTCTGCATGGTCTTGATGCATCGGGAGACACCTTAACTCATCTCCCCTTTGCTTAGAAGGAGGAGAAAGTATTTACACACATAACTAGATACCTTATATTTCTAAGATCTTACAGGGATAATAAGAGTTCTGTTTACACGAGACACGCAAACTTACCAGACATTTTACAGAAGAATCCTAATGTGATTACTGAAATGATACCTTAGCAACAATATCTTTATAGTCTTAAAAATAAAATAAATACAAATAAAATGACATTTGGGGAACATTCAATTTTCTCCTCATTTGTAATTTGAGAGGCTCAGACACTGAAAACATCATATTATTACAGTTGTAGTAATTTAATTTAGTCTTCTAACACCAGAAGGATACTCACCATTTCTGGCGAGGATAACTGAAAGGTATTCCTTGTAGAAGGAATCCACATACAGAAGCAGGCTGGGGGTCTGTGCTGTTCGGAAGCTGAACGAGATCCTCTCTCGGGTTAGTGTCAAATCTCCAAGAAAGGAAGCAGCGTAGGAGCTGGAGTTTGTGCTCAGGGAATAATACTCCTGAAAATTGTATGTCACTGAGGAGCCAGCTCCAAAATATGCAGAAATCTCTGAAATGATATGCACATTTCAAAGTTATACAAGACTGAGGGTTGATTTGAAGTATAACTATGAATATTTGAATTACTTTAATTTCCAGAACATTTTAATAAATAAAAAGTACAGAATGATACGACAGGTGCCATATACCTGAATACCAACCACAGTTAATTGTTGGGGACTTTAGGACAGTCCTCGGTAAGTCTTCATGTTAAAACACACATGTGTATTCTTCAGTAGGATGTTTCCCATCAAAGCTCGATGAGCTCCCATTTGACTTCAGGCAGAAGCCAGGTTTCGTGGCTGTTACCTGCTTGGTTGGTCTTTTGCTTTGCAGGTAGAAGTCTTCCCCCGGAGTGAGGGGGGAGGACCCACAGACCAAAGGCCAGTCCTTTATTTCACTGCCCAGTGGAAGGGAAGGCTGAGCAGATGGCACCATGATGCATTTGGGAGAGGGAAATGGTCATTTGTGCATGGAGGTGACAGCAGGCTGTCCTCTTTCTCTAAATCAGTTCCCTAGTGTGTGCCATCGCATTATGAAGGAGATGACCTCCCAGATGTGGGTCATGCACGGGATGGGAGGTTTAGTTTCTGCACCTCTCTTATCTCCATGGCTCCAGCAGGTCCACGCCAGCTGGGCCACGGTCATTGAGTGACCTCCCCAAGCCCAACCCCAGACCACCTTATTGCCCATGACACAATATTGACTTCTTATGTGATGTCTGCCTGCATGAAAACATTGAGGTTGCACTTAGCAAAGGTGCATACAAAACCATCAAAAATTGAGGTCTGTGCTCATACAGAAGGAGCAACAAACCTTTTTAATCGACTTTCATGAGGCTTGGTTAGGTACACACCCAAAGACACACTCCCATTTAGAGTATAAAATTTGGAGAGGTTCATGAGATGCATCCACCCATGAAATAACCACCACAGTCAATAGTCAGAGCAGTTCTCAGTTCTCGACAGTGAATCCCTCCCTTGCTCAGGCAACCACTGACTTTCTTTCTATTACCCTGAATTAGTTGGCATTTTCTAGATTTTATATAAATGGGATTGCACATCATGTACTCTCTCTCTTTTTGTCTGACGTCTTTCCTTCCATGTAAGGATTTTAAGTTGGCCCCGTGTTGTTTAAGACTAGAATGGCACGGGACATCGCACAGTGCATTTACCTATTCAACTACGGACAAGCATTTGGGTTGTTTCCAGGTTTAAGATATGATGAATCACCCTGCCATCGACATTTGTGCCCGAGTTTTTGAGTGGATCTACATGTTCGTTTTTCTTGAGTAGATTCCTAAGGCTGGGGTAGCTGGACGTTGGAACTCCAGTTCCTCTGTGTCAATTCCAACACTTGCCGCTGTCAGTCATTTTAATTTCAGCCACTCGGGCGCATGTGCAGGGGTATCTCATGGTGGGTTAATTTGCATTCTTCCTCATGACTGGTTACGTAGAGCACATCTTCACGTGAACATCCGCCATTCGTATCTCTTCCTTGGTGACGTGTCTGTTCGAATCATTGACCATTTCCCCTTCTGGTTGTTTGTCATCTCATTGGCTGTACAAGTTATTCACATCTTCTGGATATAAGTCCCTTGACAGATATCTGTTGTGTGAGTGTTTTTAATAGTCGTTTCTTGATAGTGTCTTTTGAAGAGTAAAAATCATTAATTTTGATGAAATTTATTATGATTTATATTTTTTGTTTCCTAACTTTTGTTTTCTTTTCCAAGGTGACAAATACGTTGTCTTATGTTTTCTACCGGAATTTTTGTAATTTTTAGCTTTGACATTTATGTCTATTACCCATTTCAAATTAAGAGTTGCATGTGGTGTGGGTTAAGTGTCAAGTTATACTTTTTGTTTTATTTGGCTATCTACTTATTCCAGAATCACTGCTTAAAAGACTTTCTTTCCCCCCTTTAAATGCCCTTGACACTTTTGTGAAAAATCAGTTGAATATCTGTATCAATCTCTGTATCCCTACATACATTTATGACAGATTCTCTCTCTCTCCATATATAGGAATACACACACACACACACACACACACACACACACTTCTTCATTGTTAATTTGTTCTTTTTTTTAAAAAGTACTTTGAAAATTCAAGGCCCTATGTATTTTCATTTAAATTTAAAATTAACTTGCCGATTTGGACAAAATGTTGATTCAAACACTACATCTATAGGTCAATTTGAGAAGAAATGACATAGTAATAATATTGTCTTCAAGTTTATCCTTCATTTATTTAGATGTTAATTTTTTAAATAGTTTCAATTCAGAGGTCTTATACTTATTTTGTTCAACTTATATGTAAATATTTCATATTTTTGGATTCTATTTTAAATAGAATTTTATTTTTTATTTTTTCAATCGTTTGTACTAGTACATAGAAATTCAATTAATTTTTTTATGTTGACCTTGTTTTTTATGTCCCTTAGTTCTACTAGGTTTTTGTAAATTCCTTATGGTTTTTTATACAGATTGTTATATCTCCTAAGACTAAAAAGAAATTTACTTTTTCCTTCCAATATGTGTGCTCTTTACTTCCTTTTCTTGTCTTATTGCACTGGCTAACACCTACAGCATGTTGAAACAAGTGGTGGGAGTACAGATCCTTGCTTTTTCCTCAATCTTAGGGGAAAAGCATTGTCTTTCATGACTAAGTATCTTAGTCATATGATATTAGATGTCCTTTATTGGGTTGGTAAATTTACCTTTTCAGCACTGCACTCTCTGAGTAAGCCACAGGCCAGCCCCGGGAAATTTACCTTTTATTCCTAGTTTTCATACTGAATTTTGTCAAATGTGTTTTCCGCATGTATTGAAATGATTATGTTTCATCTCCTTTATTCTGTTAATATAGAGACTTTCCTTGAAATATTTTTTGAAAATTAAATCAACATTGTACTTCTGGGATTAATCCTACTTGATCAGGATGTGATTTTCTCTATATTGCTTGATTTATTTCGCTAATACTTTGTTAAGCATTTTTGTGTGAGTATTCATGAAGTATATTTCTGTAGTTTCTGCTTTGTTTTATATATTTTATGGTTTTTGTTAGACTTTTGCATCAAATCTTCTTTAGTTAGATTATAAATTATATTGGAAAGTCTTCTCTCCTTTTCATTATCAAATAGTTTGTGTCAGACTGGCATTTTTTTCTAAATAATACAGAAAAAGTAATATAATATAAAATCATATAGAAAAAATTTGCCTGTGAATCAACTGGACCTTGGCTATTCATGGTGAGATCTTTGTAAATTTGGTTTCTTTAATAGGTACAAGTTATTAAGATTTTGTCTTTATTAGTGGGTCAGTTTGGTAATTTGTGTCTTTCAGGGACTGTATCCATTTAATCTAATTTGTGAAATTTATTATCACAATATTGTTCATAATATTCCATTGATATCATTTTAATATTTGCAGGATCTGCTTTTCCTTCACGTATTATATTCCTGATATTTGCAATTTGTGTCCTCTTTTCTTTGTTCTGGAGAATCTTGTTAGATATTTATCAATTTTATTGACCTCTTCCATGAACCAGCTTTTGATTACATTGATTTCATCCTTTGTCTGTTTCTTATTTTATTTATTTCTGCTCTATCTTTATTATTTATTTTCTTCTACTTTTTGGGGGGTTTCATTTTGTTCTTTTTTATCTAGATTCCTAAATTGCAAGTGTATACCATTGATTTTACACTTGTATTATTTTCTAATGAAATAATATAAAGTCATAAATTTTCATTTAAATAATACCTTAGCCGTTATCATTTATTTTAACATAGTATATTTTTAATAGTCACTTAAAATATTTCCTAATTTTATTTATGAGTTTTTTCTTAGCTCATGGATTGTTTACAATTACTTAATTATGGATATTGTCATACACTACTCTGAGGCTCTCTTTTTACTTTTATTTTTTGGTAATCTTTTCTTTCTCCTCTTCAGATTGGAGATTATACATATATAATATATATACTTGCCTTATCTTTAAATTTAGTGATTCTTACTTCTGTTGAACTCATTGAGGGATACATAATTATTTTTAAATTTCAGTAATTGTATGTTTCTGTTCTTATATTTTCACTTGTTTTTTTTACATGGTTTCCATTGCTCTGTTGAAGTTCCATATCAGTTTAGGCATAGATGGCATATTTTCTTTATTTCTCTGAACGTCATTTTTTTGACTGACTAGATTATAAGAGCTATTCAATGTCTCTGTCTTCTGAAACCACACACAAAAAGGCCCACTCAGAATTAGTTTTTATTAACTGCATTTTTCCCCTAAGTATGGAGTACAATTTGATTTTTTTTTTTGCATGTGTAGTGCTTTTTATTGAAAACTGAACATTGTAGATAACTCATTGCAAATGCTCTTGATACCGTTTGTTCTTATTGTTTCTGTTTCTGTTGTGGTTGACAACAACAGCTAACATGCCTGCACTCCACCCGTCACCCTGTCACCCCGTAGCATGGGTCTGCTGGTACCTCTGTGCTGTGGCTGCCTCTAGGAGTCCTCTTGAGATTGCACACCCTGGGAGTTGTCAGGCAAGGATTAGGGCAGAGATCACATTCAAAACTGGGGTCTCCTTCATTCTGTTGTGCCTTTACTTCTAATCTCTATTAATCTACAGCTATTCCGCTGCCCTAGGGTTCAGGGAAGGAAGGTTTGCATGCCCACTTTCCTCTGCCAACATTATTAGAAGCTTCCTTGGTACAACTGAACTTCATTTGTGTGTCTTGATATGGTAACAGATGATTTGATTTGCCGTCACAGATTTAACTTGAAATATAACCTATATAATTGTGTTCCGACCATTTCTAGGCAGTTAATTCTTTCAAAAATCAAAAACTGATTCAATTTGGTATCACAGTTTGTACTTTAAATCCCAGTGGCACAATGAAACAGCCCAAGGTTTCCTGAATAATAAAAATGTACTTATTATACCAATAAAATATATTTTTGGAAGAAAATTCTTCCTGTACTATTGAAATAGGCAATGGCCATGTGGGGCAGATTTTTAATAACTCATTATCTGAGAACAGAAGCATCAGGTAGAAAACGTTAGAATGCAGAGATGGTGTTTCGATAAGACCCTGGGATTAATATGAGATCTTACAGTAGCAGTTGCTGACTTTTCAACAGTAGAGTCACATTTCTTTCTAATAAAATAAGATTGGCTGTAAGAAGGTGATTTACAAGAGGAACTCAGGAACTGAGATATTTTTATCAAATAGCTGCTCAGAACAGGTTTTATTCGATCTTGGTTAAGTTCTTCATTCGCACTCACCACTGGAGCAGAAGGGCCCGCCGTATGCAGAGAGGTCACAGTCACACACGAATCCCCGGGGCTTCTCCCGGCACTGCCCTCCATTGAGACACAAGTGGCCGTAGGTGCTGCAGTGTCCCGGACAGCCGGGCTCCACTCCCGGTGTGACCTTGGCTCTTTCCTCGAGGTCCAGAGCCTTTCCGTTCACCTGCAGAGACCGAATGCAGCCCAGAAAGCCTCTCTGCCTGGTAGCTGTGCCGCCTAAAACAGAAGCACAGGACACGGAGCTGGTGAGCTCGCCCACGCAGGGCTCCGTGGAAAGTGGTGAAAATCAAGACTTCCCAAAGGATTTATAAGGAAGTATTACTTTGGAAATATAAATTTCGAAACCATTGGGGAATATGCAAGAACACTAAAAAATTAACTCCTTTCTTAAGAAAAGTGGAGTTGGGTTATTCTAAATAGATCCCTTCTTAATCAACTAAGGAATCTACTTTTAAGTTAGACACATTAGAATGAAGAAGAAAATTTATTAAAACACCAATATTATTGGACTCATTGTAATGTAACATGTTGTACATTGATATGATTAGCTAAAATGTGAGAATATTTTTTAACATCAATAAACTGACTTCAGTGGATGCCTGACAAGTATGCAGTGACAAGAACTAGATTTACTCTCCTGGCGCGGTCCACGCCATGGCAGGGTCTTGAAAAGAATAGCTTGGGCTGCCCTTTCCGAGTTGGCAAGGCCCCGGGGTGAGAGCTGCTGGCAGGGCCCCGGCTACCAGCACTTGCTTTCACTGTAAAGACCTCTGCCTTGGCATAGTGGTGCTGCTTTCACTTTCTCTTTTGATGTTTTGGTCAGTGTGGCAGTTTCCCGAGTTTCCAAAAGATGTAAAAAATGACACACAGACAGTTGTCATAAAATTAGATTATCCCACAAAAGATCCAGGAAGATTGAACAATTCTAAATTGTCCCTTTTGAGTCAATTTATTACACCAATGGATGTTTTACAAACACCTTATGAATAGCCATGAGCAATTGTTTTTACCAAAGAAATTAATAAACAATAAAAATCCTCATCCTCTTCCCACCATCTGGATAAATGGTTATATAGATTATAAAATGGGAAAAGGAAAAATTTGGTACCCTCCTAGGGGATGTCCTAAATATGACTTAAGTTGGCAAACGTCATTTACAGGGGATTATGTTAATGGTAAGAGAATGGTTGGAATTAATGAAAAAAGATACTATAAAAAGAATTAAGTTTATGAGAAAGAATGCATAGAAACCCTGTTACTCATTGGTGTCCTAAGTTAAATAAAAACATCTTAGTAAGATATTGGGACAAAAACATATGATGCACAACTTTCCCTCCTAAAAATAAAGATTATAGATGGAATTTAAAATGCACCTGGTTTCATGAGGGATGGTGCTGTGCACTTTGACACTTTACATTGGGCCACACAGCTGCTATATTAAGTACATGCATGATAAAGCTGTTCAAATATCCTTTATTCCTTTTCCAAATAAACAATAGGTTCATGCCTATAGAAATATGAGAATCATTAAATTTTTAGTTGATTATAAGTTTAATTGTTAGATTTATAAGTTTTAAATATAATTGTTAGAATTTTCTTTTATAGTATTTAAAAGTTAAAAATATATATAAGGTTTGTTTAACTAATTTATGCTTGCTGGTAGTAATAAGTTTAAGGTTAATACGAGGGCAAGAAGAAAAGAAACACAATGGTGAAAAACGTCAAGAACAGCGAGTCACGGACTAATTGACCACACAACAGATATAATCACCAGAAAGAATTGGCTGACGACTGAGTTTTATTTAACCTTGTAGATTATTAATTTTATGAGAACTGATGTAATTTTAAGAAAAGTTTCCGTTTAACTATTGATTTAATAATTTTAAAGATTTATGTAGTTAAAATGCCCACATTAACCCCCCCGTGTTGTGTAACAAATAAAAATGCTGTTTCCAGTCTGAAGGCTGCTTCAGCTGCTTTAGCTGCTCTGGCTGTGACAGCGCTGACAGCCCGCAGGCTGAGAACGTGCTTCAGAGGAACCGAGGTCTCTGCCTGTGTTTTTTATTTTTGCAGCTTCCTCATCCCTCTTTCAAGGACCCCCAACTTGACTGGAGCTGGTCTCCGGCACTCTCCTATCTTGAAAGCTACTTAAAAACCAGCCAACAAAACAGTTGGCTACTTAAAAACCAGCCACTTAAAACCCAGCCACAGTTCTGAAGATGCTGGACATTTAGAACAAATGGCAGTGATCTCTGGAATGAGGGAAAATGTTGACGGAAGCCTTGTCACTGCCCCAGCTTTTTGCCTGGAGAGGATTTGTGGGCCATGATGAAGACGTATTAGGCCTGGAGGGGCTGGGAGTCCCGAGAGACTGGCAGGGCTCAGCTCCGAGGAGAGAGGCCGGAGGGGGAGAGCCGAGTGGGGACGATGCTGGGTCAGTCGAGTGTCCCACGCGGGCACCGAGCTCAGCACTGGCCAGCGCACCCTGTGAGGAGAACCTCTGAGGCCAGAGACAGAGCTCCTCAGATTAGAGGAGCAACATTTGGGGCATCTCCAGCAGGCATGGTGAAAAACCACAAAATTCCAGGGGAATCTGGCACAGAACATAAAACAGTTTTGCCTCAATAGTGGAAAAAATTAAGACTAGACTATTTGCCCTCCAGTCCCACCTAAAAGAACCTTAAAAGCAAAACCACAAAAATCCAACTGTTTCCATGTACCTTAATCTCATTCCAAAACAAACGTCAAGAATATGTAAAGAAATGCAAAGCATCTAGCATCCAACAAGGTAAAAAATCGCAAGGTCTAGTACCCAATAAAAGATTGCCAGGCATACAAAGAATTTATGATAAATCATGAGGAGAAAAATTGATCCATTGAAACTTATCCAGAAATGATACAGATGATTGAATTCACAAGGAAGATATTTTGAAAAGATTTTATGGCTAAATTCCATATGTCCAAGAAGGTAGAGAAAGGGTTGAATATTTTTTTGTAGAGGCGAAATGAAGTACATTAAAAAGACCAAATTGAACTTTTAGAGATAACACTACAATTTTTGAGAAGGAAAAATACATTAAATGGGATTAAATATTAAGCATTGCCAAAGAAAAGATTAGGGAACCTGGATATCTGTAAGCTAGCCAAAATGAATCACAGAGGGAAAACAAACTAAAAAGAAAGAGAGAAGAGCATCGGCGAGGTGCGGTCAAACTTCAAGCAGCCTAAAACATGCTGATGGGGACTCCTGACAGGGGGGCAGGTGCAGACAAACATCACAGCTGAAAAATTTCCAAATTGGATTAAAACAATAGACATACGGCCTATGAAATTCTATGAAAGCCAAACACGGGAAACAGAAAGAAAATAAACTAAGACAAGCCGCTAAAAAAATTGCTTAAAAGTATGAATAAATAAAAAATAATAAAAACCTCCAGAGGAAAAAGGGATCACAGACGAGGATGACAGCAAAGTTCCCATCAGAAAGGATGGGAGCCCGAGGACGCTGGGGCAGCGAGTCCAAGCAATGAAAGGAAAACAGCATCGTTAACCCAGAATTCCTCACGCAAAATTATCTTTCACAAGTAAAAGTGAAATAAGAGTGTTTCCAGATAAACAAAAGCCAAAACAATTCATCACCAGCAGGATCGCACTATAGGAAACGTAAAAGGAAATCCCTGAAGGAGGAAAAAATGTTGTCAGGTGGAAAACTGGATCTGCACACACGGAAGGTGCTCGTAAGTGGTTACTACATGGGCAAATTATAAAACCATGTTTGTATTATTATTAAAGTGTTATTAAAGTGTTATTAAAGTATTACTGACTATTTAAAAACAGTAACAGTGTGTTTTGAAGTGTATAACATACACAGAGGCACAACATGTGGCAACAAAAGCACAGGGACTGGGGGAAGAGATGGAAATACGCTGTCCTAAGTTTCTTACGTGCCCACACCAAGTGGCAAAGCGTAGATTGAAGTCAGACCATGACGAGTTAAAAATGACCGTTCACCCCAAATAACCAGTAAAACCACACACACACACACACGCACGCACATGCACACACACGTGCACACACACACGAGTTAAAGCTAATCAGCCAACAAAGAAGATAAAATAGAATGATATAAATCACTGATTCCAAACAAAAGCAAAAAATGAAACAAAGGGAAAAAAGAACAAACGGGACAAATAAATAGCAAGTTGGTAGATTTAAAACCAATCATATGAAAACTCATATCTATTATAAATATAAAGACAAATGCTGCAATTGAAAGACAGAAATAGATCATTTAATAATAAAGGACTCTGCTAAATGCTACCTAAACAATATCCACTTTAACTATAAAGCACAAAGAGGTTAAAAGTAGATGAACTGACAGAGATGTGCCACCTGTCACTAACTGTAAGGATGCTGCAATGGTTATAGTTATATCAGGAAAAGTGGATTTCAGAATAGAGGAAATCCCTGGAAAATCTCCAAATATTTAGAAGGTAAACAAGACACTTCTAAACAATACATGAGTCAAAGAAGAGATGAAAATGAAAATTAGAAATCATTTTGAATTGAATGGAAATGAGAGTACAGCACATTGGAACGTGCGGGTTGCAGCCGCAGCAGCGGTCAGAGGACAGCAGCTGGCTCTAGACACCTGTGCAGCAGACAGCAAAGGTCTCAAACCAGTCACCTCGCCGCCTGAGAAAATAGACAAAGAAGAACAGTGGAACCTAAAAAAGTGCACAAAAAGGGAATAAATATGAGAGTAAAAGTTGGTCAACTAGAAAACAAAACAACCAATTAATTTAGAAGCTTGTTCTTTGAAAATATTGATAAAATTGACAAAAGTCTATGAAGACTGAAAGGTGACAGCAAAGGTGGGATGGAGAGGAGGGAGGGAGGGAAAAATGAGGGAGAAAGAATAAGGGGGGCAGAGAGACAGACGAGAGACAGAGAGAGAGACAGACAGACAGAGAGACAGAGAGAGAGAGAGAAAGAGAGAGAGAGAGAGAGAACGCGTTACCAGCACCTTCAGCGAGGAAGACGCTGGCACCACTGCTAACCAGTGTTGAAGGGATGTAAGACAGCTGGACAGAAGGACAAGCTCTGCTGCTGTACAGCTGTCCAGGAATCTGTACGCAACAATGATCACTGCGTGCTGTCAAATGAGAAGAGAGATCAGCTGTTGTAGTGGCTGGACCCGTGTGATGATCCTATTGTGAACACAGTCCCACCGTGGGCACATGCCTGGGTGTTGGCACCAATGACATTGGACCGTCAGCTCAGTCCACCATGGGGACTGCATACGTGGGTCACAGTGATTAAACTACCATCCGTGCTCACGCCTCACCACGGAGCCTGACCACTCTGTTCATCAGAACGTGCCGTCACCCAGGGGAGACGCAGCAGGATGGGAAAGCCCGGCCTGGCCGGTGGAGACAGGATGTTCGCCGGGGGTGAAACACATTTTAGTAGTGAAAAATAGCACGAGGGCCGGCCCGGTGGCGCACTGGATAGTGCGCCGCTTGGGAACACGGTGGCGCTCCCGCCGAGGGTTCGGATCCCACATACAGACCGGTTCCCGCTCACTGGCTGAGCAAGGCGCGGGAGCAACACCGAGGGTTGCGATCCCGTGGCCGGTCCCGGTCCGGTACGGGCGCGACACTGAGGGTTGCGATCCGTTGCTGGACACGGAAAAAGACAAAAGACAAAAAAAAAAAAAAAATAGCACGAGACTTCTTTCATTTGTGACAGATTTCTACTGCTTTCAAGCTTTTCTTATCAAAACTCAATTGACTTCTTAAAAACCACATTTACATTGATTGTGTCAGTTGTCCAAGATTGTTCCTCATTGACTTTTGATGGCACAAGGATGGCTTCCTACAATTTACTTAGTTAAGGTTAACTGTACTATTCTGATGCTGTACCCATCACCAGTGACCTTCTAAACTTATGTACATTATCACCAAATTCCTGCTCCAGCGTTCATCGTGTGTTAAGCGTTGTTCAGTTGAACCGTGCCTTTTGAAGTTGCTTTGGAGTTCTTCTTTTATTTAGCAGGTCGCAGGTCACCACTCCCACTGTAATCACCAGGAACTTAAAAGATCATACTTCCTAAAAGCCATCGAAAATTTGTGGGCACGAAGTTTACACATGACCAATTCCAGAGAGTGAACAACAGGTTACAAGTGGGCCAAACCCAAGGCCACATCCACGCCTGAGGTTTGCTCTGTCTGGGGACATGAGGAGCAGAGATGGGACCGGCCCCAGGGGAAGGAGAATCCACCAAATGCCCATGGACAGGTGGGCTCGTGGAGGGAGTCCTGAGGCCAAAAGACCCCCCTGCAAAGCAATTCGTCCCAAGCCCACGACCATTCTGTGCACAGTCGCTGGGTGAGTGCGGCTGGGGTGGGAGCCAGAGGAGGAGACACCTTCCCATCTCGCAGCGCCGTCTCTGAGAGCGCTCCCAGGGAGAGCGGCCTGCACTCGCCCCCAGCCGCTCCCTACAGCTGAAACCCGGTCCCTGCGCATTCGTCTCCTGACAAGAGCAGAGGAATTAGCCAGCACGGAACTCAACGGCTAGCACAACATTCCCCAAATATGTCAGAATGAAGACATTTCAGACAAAATTTGGTAGAATTTGCTGTCACAATATCAGAACAAGAAATACTGAGAAAAAATTTCAGTCTGAAATAAAATAATTCTAAACCAAAAACTTTATCTTCAAGAAAGAATAAAGAGAGCTAGAAACAGTAAATAGGACAGACTACATCTTAAACTTTCTTTTAGGACTATGAGCTGTTTCAGCAAAAATAACAGAAATAGAAAAATCATAAATAAGTGAAAATAAAATATATAATGACAGTCACAGAAGAGCAGAGGGAAGTAAATGTGATTAAATGGTTGTAGATTTCTTGTTTTATTCAGTAAGTGGTACGACATTGATTCAAGGTGGATCGTGAGGAGTAAAGGAACGTATTGTGATACCTGGAAATACAACAAGGAGGTAAAGCTAAAAAGCCAAAAAGACAGAAAGGAATGCCAGAAATACTTCATTGACGCAGAGAAGAGGATCTAGAATGTTATAACCACAAAGACATGATAAATGTTTAGGGGACAGATATGCTTACTGTTCTGATTAGATCATTATATAACAGACACATGTACTGAAACAACAAACTCACCCAATTAACATGTACAATAAAAACAATTAAAATTAAAAAGACCCCTTCCTCCTCCAAAAAAGAGGGTCAAGTAGAAACATAACAGCAATGTGGTAGAGTTAAACCCACCCATGTCAGTAAATACACTATACAGCTGAAATAAACACTCCAGATTAAAGGAGGACATTGTCATAAAAGGACAAAAACTACACATAGTTAAGATAAACTTTACATATTAGAAACATAGTTTGAAGAAAAGAATGGGAAATATTATCAATATCAGTGTCACTATAGATCTTACAAATATTAAAAGGGAATGTTATTTAAAATTTTTGTGTTAATAAATTTTACAACACTAAGTTGCTAGAAAACTGTCTTAAAATACAACTTTTCAAAACAGATTTTTAATATTTAAGGAATAAATATCATCGCTCTTTCACAAAAGCTCTCAAAGAATTGAGCAAGTGGGGACAGTTCCCAAATCACTGAATGAATAAAATACAACTCTACTACCATAATCTGAAAATATTATGTAACATTCCAGATCGATAGCTCCAGCAATAGTTTAGGAATTCCTTAACAAAATATTAGCAAGTAGAATCCATAACTGCAAAAACGTATACAGTGTCATGAACTGCCCAATGGTCCTTGAAGTGTCAGCGACAGACAGGGATGCAGTATGGAGCCTTTGGCAGCCCCTGTAGGTGAATCACAGCGGAGACCCTTAGGAGTTTGGAGCAAGGCCCTGCCACCATCCACAGGTAACTACTCTCCTTTTGAGAAACAGCTCTTGGCCTGCTACTGGGCCTTAGTAGAAACTGAACGCTTGACTATGGGCCACCAAGTTACCATGAGACCTGAGCTGCCATCATGAACTGGGTGTCATCTGACCCAGCCAGTCACAAGGCTGGGTGTGCGCAGCAGCACTCGATCACAAAGTGGAAGTGGTATATATGTGATCAGGCCTGAGCAGGTCCTGAAGGCACAAGTAAGTTAGATGAAGAAGTGGCCCAAGTGCCCACGGTCCCTACTCCTGCTGCACTGCCTTCTCTTCCCAGCCTGCACCTGTGGCCTCATGGGGAGCTCCAATGATCAGTTGACAGAGGAAGACAAGGCTAGAGCCTGGGTTACAGATGGTTCTGCACGATCTGCCAGCACCAGCCGAAAGTGGACAGCTGCGGCACTACACCCCTTTTCTGGGACATTCCTAAAGGACAGTGGTGAGGGGACATCTCAGTGGGCAGAACTTTGGGCAGTGCACCTGGTTGTGCACTTTGCTTGGAAGGAGAAATGGCCCGATGTGCGATTATATACTGATTCATGGGCTGTAGCCAATCGTTTGGCTGGATGGTCAGACCAATCATGGAAGGAACCTGATTGGAAAATTGGTGAGAAAGAAATTTGGGGAAGAGGTATGTGGATGGACCTCTCAGTGTGGGCAAAGGATATGAAGATATTGGTTTCCCATGTGAATGTCCACCAAAAGGTGACCTCAGCAGAGGAGGACTTTAAAAATCAGGTGGACAGGACGACCCATTCTGTGGATACTAGTCAGCCTCATTCTCCAGCCACCCCTATCATTGCCCAGTGTGCTCATGAGCAAAGTGGCCATGGTGGCAGGGATGGAGGTTATGCATGGACTGCAGCTCACCAAGGCCGATCTGGCTATGGCAACCACTGTGTGCCCAATCTGCCAGCATCAGAGACCAACACTGAGCCCCCGATATGGCACCATTCCCCAGGGTGATCAGCCAGCCACCCGGTGGCATGTTGATTACATTGGACTGCTTCCATCATGGAAGGGACAGCGTTTTGTCCTTACTGGAAAAGACACTTACTCTGGATATGGATTTGCCTTCCCAGCACGAAATGCCTCTGCCAAAACTACCGTCCGTACACTCATGGAATGCCTTATTCACCATCATAGCATTCCACACAGCATTGCTTCTGAGCAAGGAACTCACTTCCCAGCTAAAGAAGTGCTGCAATGGGCTCATACTCATGGAATTCACTGGTCTTACCATGTTCCCCATCATCCTGAAGCAGCCGGTCTGATAGAACAGTGGAATGGCCTTTTGAAGTCACAGTTACAGTGCCAGCTTGGTGCCAATACCCTGCAGGGCTGGGGGGAAGTCCTCCAGCAGGGTGTATATGCTCTAAATGAGCGCCCAATATATGGTACTGTTCCTCCCAAAGCCAGGATTCATGGGTCCAGGAATCAAGGGGTGGAAATGGAAGTGGCACCACTAGCCATTACCCCTTTCTGTCCCGCAACTTTATGCTCTGCTGGCCTAGAGGTCTTGGTACCAGAGGGAGGAATGCTTCCATCAGGAGACACACAAATGATCCCATGGAACTGGAAGTTAAGGCTGCCACCTGCCACCTTGGGCTCCTCATGCCTCTGAGTCGACAGGCTAAGAAAGGAGTGACTATGTCAGCTGGGGTGACTGACCCAGACTACCAAGGGGAAGTTGGACGGCTACTCCACAAGGGAGGTGAGGAAGATTATGTCTGGAATACAGGAGATCCCTTAGGATGTCGCTTAGTACTACCATGCCCTGTGATTAAGGTCAATGGAAAATTACAACAACCAAATCCAGGCAAGACTACGAATGGCCCAGACTCCTCAGGGATGAAGGTTTGGGTCATTCCACCAGGTAAAGAACCACGACCCGCTGAGGTGCTCGCTGAAGGGGAAGGGAACACAGAATGGGCAGTAGAGGAAGGAAGTTACAAATACCAGCTTCGACCACGTGACCAGTTACAGAAACGAGGATTGTAATTGTGCTCCCTGCTGTGTTAAGAATATGTCTCTATGTGTACATACCATACACGTATTAAGCAATTATCTTTGTCTTTGTTCCTCTTGTTCTCTATCATGTACCATGAGACTTACTTGACTTTATACCAGCATTTAATATACCAGCATTTAAATGCTGTTAACCTTACTTCATAGTATTTGCAATTTTAAGTTATGGGATATTGGGAGAAGGTAAATATCATCTAAGGACTTTACCTTTTCTTCTTGGAAAGGGATAATGTGTTTCTGGCTATATGCAGGATCGTGCATCATGTTAGGTGAGACTATTATGCTATTGTACCATTTGAAAATTAAGTGTGATTTAAGGAGATAGTATGGACACCAAGTTGACAAGGGGTGGACTTGTGAAGGTTAATTCCATGTGTCAACGTGGTTAGATGAAGGAATGCTGAGAAAGCTGGTAAAGCAATCTTTTCAGCTGTGTCCATGAGGGTGTCTCCAGCAGAGATTAGTATGAGAGTCTGAGTGGCCTGGGTGTGAAAGACCCACCCTCAGTGTGGGTGGGAACCATCCAATCCACTGGGGGTCGGGAGAGAACAGAAGACAGAGGAAAGAGGTGAAGCGCTCTCTCTATATATATATATCTGCTGGAGCTGGACACACTCTTCTCTCCTGTCCGTGGACATCAGAGCTCGAGACTCTGGTGTCTCCAGAGCTTACACCAAGGACACCACCAGCCTCCCTGGTTCTGAGGCCTTTGGACGTGGACTGAGCCATGCTTACCGGCATCCAGTTTATAGACGGCCTAACATGGGACTTTTCTTCATAGCCACGTGAGCTAATTCCTCTAATAAATCCCTCTCGTATAATTATAACATATCCTATTGATTCTGTCTCTCCAGAGAACCCTGACTAATACAAAGTGTAAGAGTTGATTCCAGAAATGCAATGATGGCTTAAGGAGAAGTGGGCCAGTGCGCGTCACTACACTAGGAGAATAAAGAGAAAAGAACATGATTATGAGAGTCCATGTAAAAAGCACAGTTGATAAAACTAAGCATGTGGTTATAATAACAGCAGCGTCAAACGTTACGATACAGCTATTAATAAACTGAAAAAGACACAAAATCTTTACACTAAGAAAAATAAATAACCGCTAAGAAGAACTAAATAAATAAAGGGATATCATGTTCATGGATTAAAATTTTGTATTTTTAATATGTCAATTCTCCACACATAGTTTCAACATATCCCAATGTGGGCTTTGGATAAAAATTTTAAAAAATTTCTAATTCTAAAATGGAATGGAATTCAGAGGATCTATAATAGCCAAGAACATCTTGAAAAGTACAGATGGAAATTCCTCTACCAGATTTCCCGACTTAACTATAATGCTACAGCAACCAAAATAGTCGGGCACTGGCAGAAAGACACGCAAAAGAGCAATGAACAAAACAGGAATAGATTCGTGTACTTAAGTCGCTTGACATTCAAAAAACCAGAGCAACTAAAAGTGTTTATTAAAAAATTAAACCTTGACTCCTACCTCACACTACATATAAAAATATTTTAAAATAGATCATAGATCTAAAAGATCATAAACACTAAAATTTTGTAATTTCTCAAAGAAAACACAGGAGAATCTCTTCACCAACCTGAGCAAGGCAATGATTTTTTAGATAAGATTCAAGAGCTACTAATCCTAAAAGAGAACTGATAAATTGTACTTTAAGAAGTTCAACCCAAAGTTTAAGCGATATTCAAACTTGTGCTCATCGGAAGATACGGTGAAACAATCAAAGGCAAGCCTTAGACTGGTAGATAATATTTGCTATATACATATACCCAACAAGAGACTTGTATGCAAAATATATGCAATTTCTACAAATCGATAATAAGACAAACAGGCCCACTAAAAAACTGTGAAAGAATTGAACGGGCACCTCCTGAGGAAGGTATACCGTGACTAATAAACATATAACATACGTGTTCACGCTCACCAGTGATCAACAAGTCACAAGTTCAGCACACAATGTGACGCTCTGACCAAATACGGGTGACTAGATGGAGCCAGAGAGACTCACACATCGCTGGAGGGGTGACAGAGGGGACGGCCACCTGGAGAAACCATCCGGAGTTTCCTAATAAAGTCGCCTGCAGATGCACCCGGTGCACAAGCCGTTCCACTCCTATGCACACATCCAAGGGAAGGGAGCGCGCTCGCAGACAGCCCTGCACAGAAACGCTCGTAGCAGTGCTGCTCGTAATAGTGAACAACCAAAACCAATCCAAATTGGCCAATGGGATCATTTAGCTGTGATTTGTCGATTTAAGGGAACACTGAACAGCGATTTAAAAATTAAACAAAATAAAAACCCACACTGGTATGTGCAGCGGCAATGACTTTCTTACACATTACAGTAAGCGAGACAAGCCAGGCCCAGAACTCCTGCTGCGCGATCCGAGCTCTGCGTCCCAAAGTCGAGGGGTGAAGCCGGAGCAAGGCCCCCTCCTGAAGAGGAACACGGCAGGCTGCACAGGTGAGCTGGTTTTATTTTAGGGTGCCCTATTTATTTTTCAGCGTTTTTCTTCATTGACCAAATCACTAGCACCTCATTAGCTAATGCGTGCCCTGAGATGGAAACGTGCAGCGTTTGCTGAGAAGCTGCCTGCTCTGCTCAGAGCAGGAACTGAGACTCTGCAGAGCAGGCAGAGAACAGAGGGCTTTTCTTTATCATCACTGTTTTGGCCACATTTCTGAGTTTTTCTCTCGGTGGGCATCTCATTTGAGGAACGAAACTTTCAGAGGACAAAAAACGTCGGGCTTTTCATGTCAGCACTTGCAACCATCCTTTGAGAGGCTGATGATTTACTCCTGTGAAACCTCACGTCAGAGGACTGTCCGCATGTGCCGGGACACGTGGGCACAACAGAACGCAGAATACAATTTTAGGATAATCCGCAGAGGAAACCACTCGAGATAGCATCTCAAGTAACTTCTACCCCACAGTACGAAACAAGAACTTCTTATGTTCCATGTTTATATTCTAGTACAACAACTTTATTCAACATTATAATTCCACTGAAAGATTTAAACGTGCTCTGCCAGGTCCACTTACAAATGAAAAGGATTCTAACTGCCAAGTGCTTAATGCTGCTCTCTGAGAAGGCAATTAACTTTACCTACATCTTTCAGTTTTGTCTCGTCGTTAGAGAACTTCCTTCTGCACAGTCTCTGATGAAACCTACTGTGACATAGTAAAGCAGCAGCAGTCCTGAAGACACAGTGTCACCTCAACAGCCCCACGTCTGGGTCACACTTACAGGAAATCCCAGTTCACACCAGTGACTGCTTTTCGTTAGAGAACTTCCTTCTGCACAGTCTCTGATGAAACCTACTGTGACATAGTAAAGCAGCAGCAGTCCTGAAGACACAGTGTCACTTCAACAGCCCCACGTCTGGGTCACACTTACAGGAAATCCCAGTTCACACCAGTGACTGCTTTTTCTCAGGGCTGGCACCCGAGTCACAAAGCACTGTGCATTGTTGCCCGACAACTTGCAAGTAAGGAAAATTAAAATTTCCTGGGGCATTTTTACTATGAAACATTACAGATAAAAATATATAAATATTACCTTAGATCAGACCTATCACGTCAAAGAGGTGATGGCCATCAGAGAGACCAGACCACAGCTCACAGGGAAGGCTTGTAGCAACCATGTCACATACTGTGGCTGGCCCAGGCCAGCGTGACACTAGGGTGGATGAGGGGCAGGCACAGGGAGGGCGGGACGCTCCTCTGAGAGGTGGTGGGGTGCTATGCTCAGGGGGAACCCCAGCCCGCAGCTCAGCCACATGGATGATGGGACACCTGCATCTCTATGGACCTCTGCTCCTCATTTGGAAGTGAGATTTGTGCATCCAGCCACTTGTCACACAGCTTGGCCTTCATCACTTAATTAATATCCTAATAACTGATGCCAGGAAAACTGTTATTAATTTTATTAATTCATCTGTAAGGAAGAATGTGTTGATCCATAATTATAGATATTGTGGTTGATGGTTACACTGCAACTTAATAAATTGATATTTTAGTTTATACCTCCTTTATTTATTAGCTTGGTTAGAGACTTTTTCATGAGAAAATGATTTTCTCTAAGGGGAAGGTTAAGACTGAGGCCCTGTGCAGCTGCTCTGAGCTCAGAGGCAAAGGTCACTTGCTGCAGTAGCCCTGACCCAGCTTCTCCCTGTCGTGGGTGTGAGCATGTGTCCTCTCCAGGATCTGTGCAGATAACATCTGTAGTCACCAGCTTCCTCACTAGCTACTTGGGATTAAGCTGTGAAGAACAGGACACAATATTGACATTTGAAACTTTTCTCATTATTGAGAATATAATGAAGAAACTTCAAATTTCACTAAAGGTACACAAATAAAACTTCAAATGAGCAACAAAGTCAAGAAGAATTGGGATCTCTTTGAAGGACAGTGTTTGATGAATTGCCAGACTGGAAATTGACCCCTTTGCTAGTTTTTCTGGAAATTCTGAACCTTTATTTGCATTAAAGCCCACCTTTTATTTTTCTCATCAGAGCA
>NW_007730915.1:95524-106786 GCF_000696425.1 Galeopterus variegatus | reverse complement strand
CCCTTTCAAAAACTTGTGTTATGCTCATTAATTCATCCTCCATAAGTATAATACCTGCATTTTTTTGCATTAGATCATGGGATCAAGCCACAGACAGAAGGCTACTTTTAACTAAGGGATTTCATAAAATGTCTCTCAAAGTGCATATAGATATTCTGTGTGCGAGCACGTGTTCATGTGTGATGTGTGTGTGTTATGTGTGCTTGTGTGTGTGTGACATGTGCTTGTGTGTGGTATTGTGTGACATGTGCATGTGTGATGTGTGCTTGTGTGTGTGTGTGATGTGTGCTTGTGCGTGGTGTGTGTGAGACGTGTGCTTCTGTGTGTGTGACATGTACTTGTGTGTATGTGTGGCATGTGCTTGTGTGTGACGTGTGCTTGTGTGTGTGTGATGTGGGCTTGTGCATGTTGTGTGTGTGTGACGTGTGCTTGTGTGTGTGTGATGTGGGCTTGTGCATGTTGTGTGTGTGTGACGTGTGCTTGTGTGTGTGTGAGACGTGTGCTTGTGTGTGTGTGTGTGTGCAGTGGAAAGCAGACCAAAGGGAGGAGACAATATCTGGCTGTAGCAAAGAGCTCCTTCTCCAAAGCTTCTGACAAGTGCCTTGGATTTCATCACCTGCGGGAGTGTAAAAATGCACAGAATTGACTCCATGTGGAGATTAGCTCCTACATTTCTAGTAAAATACATCGCATGATTGATAGCAGTGGCTGACTTTGTTCTGACAGTTTGCTGGCCTTGCAGGGTCCTTTCTGCTGGTAGAGAATTCCACCTGGGACCCATCCTCCGCAGGCACAACAGACGCAGTAACACGTAGAAGTAGGTGCACAAATGTCACCAGCGCTGCAGAGGACAGCTGAGGGAGCCCAGGATTGTGTCCTCTCAGCGTTCAGAGCAGTCAGGCTGTTTCTGAGGTTTCGAATGTTTTAAAATAACCACACAACTGCAACACCATGTTTAGAACAGATGCCGATGTAGAATCAAGCCTGAGATTTCACATTAAAACAGATCTATTCATGATACAAAAATTCACCATTCACTAACTAACTCAGTATAAAAACTGAGATATGTAAGTGGAATTTAAAGACTTCATCATCAAAAAAATAAGGCATAGGAAACAAAACTGCCCTACCTATGAATTTGCAGCATATTAAAGGAATTTTACATCTTTTTTATATGTGCTCTTAATTTTAAATAAATATGACATACGTTATTCAAATGGGGCCAGATGATCACAATTAGGGTGTTTAGCACAGTGCCTCGGGCACAGAAATATCAATAACCATCTCCCGAACAAAAGAAAATAGTTGAACAAAGCAAAAAAAATAAAAATCCACAGAAAATAATAAAAGTCATGCGTTTGTAAAATATCCCTGTACGTGTCATCTTTTGGAGAGAGAAAGCTGGTAAGACGTGACTGCTTGAGCACAGGAAATGTGCAGGGATCCCAGGACTGTAGTTCAAATATACACTTTACTGATATTTCAGTAACAATTTACAATTTTTTTTGAGTTCCTGATAAATAGCCTCCTTATTTATTTGGAAAAGTGCAGAGTGGTCACAGAGGGATAATTTCTCTGTCTTTTTGACCAAAGTCAGAATAAAGTCGTTTGTGAACAGTACCAAACCCCATGAGCCAGTGAGGCAGAGCAAGAGGCCGCGCTCCACCTGTGAGGGGCGGTGGCTGCAGGGACAGGGGACCCTCTGCGCAGGGAGCAAGCGACCCTGGCGGTCAAGGCAGGGTGCCGGCTCACTCCTGGTTTCCTTCTGGCTCCACTTCTGGGGACCCTGGGGGGCACCTGTGTCCACCTGCACTCGGGAGCGAAGAGCAGAGTAGATGCGGGCTGTGGACACCACACTGTCCCCGGACACGCCGTCGCTGGAGCTGTGTGCCCCTTGGAGCAAGCCCAGGTGGTCAGTGCCCTCAGTCCACCAGCGGCTCCCAGGTCCCTAAAGCGGGGCTGATGGCACCTGTGTGCAGGTGCAGGGGAGGGGTGGGGACCGAGTGGCAGGAGGGCGCACTCACCCACAAAGAGCTGGCTGTTGAGCTGCAGCAGCACATGCCCATCCTTGGGTGCCTGCTGTGTCCCCTGTGGCAGCAGGTCCACCTGCAGTGACGCCTCCTTCACGTTCCTCTCTGCACGGACCAGGTGCCACCGGTCATCATTGAGGGGAGCTGGTGACCGCACCGTGACCTCACAGGGCCCGTTCCCCACGTCGAAAGAGAAGGCCACTTCCGCCGGGGCTGGAAACAGAGGGATTTTGTGCAGTTAATTGCCAGGAGGGACCCAAGCTGGACACAAAGGGAGTGCGTCCTCAGGGACACAGGGGTGTCGACCCATCAGTGCAGGAAATCATCTTCTGCAGCAGGTGGACAGGCAAAGTTAACTCATGTTTGGGAAAACACTGATTTAAAAAAATTGAAGCTCAGAGTGTACAGTGCATTTTTCTACGTACTGAATGGAAAAGATAATTACCCATGGTGGAGAACTAGAAAACATCTGGATTTGTATGTAAAATGTAGTCCAGAATGTCACACAGGTTTATAAGCTGGTTGTAGGGTGTGGGTCATAACATGACAGGTTCATGCAATGAAAGGATTTGGGGATTCAGTAACACTCTGAGGAAGAACTACTTGAACTTAACCCCCAGTCTGTACCCAGCTAACTGTGTCTTCAAGGGGACTTGTGCAGACAGGTGCTGTCCACAGCTAGGAAGTGCACGTCCAAGCACATGTGGGTTACCTCCTCTTAAACAACTGGTTCGTGGCATTCACAGAATTGAGGACTGGAAGGAACTAACAAGGAGATGGTGCTAATGATTCAGGGACACAGGAGACCATCTGAAGAGCTGGTGACTAAATAATGCATGCCCCACAGAATGTTCTGGAAACTTACAGCGCAGCTCTAGAGTGATGAAGTCTGTGATCCCCAGGTTCTCTAAAAATACCCCAGATGAAGCTGTTGTCTTGAAAAAGAAAGACACGTCGGCACTGAGTTCTCCATGGAAAGTTGGGAAGTGAAGGTATGAAGTCTCCGTGTAGAAAGAAGCTGAATTCCAAAATGATCCTTTTGGGGGAGAAAGAGGGGATAATGTGAGAGGACAAATCAATGACCCCGCAGAGAGTTTGCGGTTGGATGTGGCTGTAACCTGAGACGCCCACACGGTTTTCCCTGTGAAGTTCTCCTGAACGTGTCTCACGTGGAAGTCTGGATGGAGAGACTGGGAAGTGGGGTGTCCTCCTGCATCACAGAGGAACGCACAGTTTTACACCATATATAAGAAAAATGTCTTCATGCTGAACCCTTTGTTCATGCAAATCCCTTTGATAATGTCCCAAACCTTATTTTATTACCCAAACCTTAATGTATTCATGATTTGAAGTTTAAAGCACCTATGTGACTTTGAACTAAAAAATATCTTGGAGAAATCCAAAAATCTGCCAGTCCTAACCCTCGCCACCAGACATCCCAGTAGCTCCCCTCAGGCAAGGTCACATCCTGACAGTGGCACGACCCCCACCCCCTCCCTAGGTCAGGATGGTGTATCCTTGTGGAATGTAACGTTCCTCAGTGGAAACTTATTCCAGGCTGTGATGATGTCCTCATGAATACGCTGCCTCTATCTCACTCAGTTCCGCTGCTCCTGATGGAACAGGGTTGGAAAACACCCACGTTCATCACACTGGTTTCTGCTGGTGTAATTTCATATTGCTCAAAATCAATGCAAAACAAATGGCTTAAGCATTTTAAAGATGCTCAAATTGACAAAGAGCATCTTCCCCAAAGATTAGCATTTTAATTGAAATAAGGCTCAAAGAGGCGTGTGATCACGTAATACGAAGTGAATTTCAATTACCGTCCAACCGTGGTTCTCATCGGCACGCTCATGGCTCTGCTGTGTTTTTGGCCGTCCCCAGCTTCCCTTCTGAGAAAAGGCTGTGAGGTTCGGCCTCGGCCGGGCGCCGAGTGACCGTCCCGGCTCTGAGAGACATCCCAGGACAGCCACTGCGAACGCGGGCCTTTAATTTAAACAGCCCACGCCACGTCAACCAAAACATCTGCTCATATCCTCACAGCTAAGTGAGTTCACACTCCGAGGAGTGAGTTCACAGCCAGGGTTGGAATCTGCGACGTCAGGCTGTCCGCTCACTGCAGTGACAGACGAGGCCGAGCCTGTGCTTCGAGCCCTGTGCACACCTGCATTTACCTCCTGTCATGTGCACCAGGCAGACGGTCACTCGTCGCTTCTCAGCTTTAGCAGGAGGGGACCAAATTCCGGAGTCGATTCTCAGGCTCCCACAGCCGTGTCTCCCGCTACGAGGCCCAGCTGCACGGGGACAACCCTGTGCCCCACACACGCACACACGCCAGGGCCTCTGCTGCTGCTGCTGCTCCTCGTGGCCCTGTCTGCCCAGAGTTCCTGGCCTGCCCTCCTGGGCTCCTGACCCTGGCACCCGCGGGCCCGGGGCTCTGTCCTCGGCCCTTGCCCTTCTCCTCTGGGGCCTCGTCGGGCCCCTGACCGTCTGTGGACTCCCCGTGCACGTCCACAGGAGGCAGCTCCCTGGGGATGTGCGGTGGCCCCAGTGCCTCCCTCTCTGGCCGCTGTCCACGTTCCTGACGCAGGTGTCTGGAATGGCACGTCCAGACCCCATGACACTCACATCCTCAGTGGTGGCTCCACTCTCTGCTCGTAGACTGAATGCTTGCTGTCCTCTTGACTCACAACTCTCGTCCATCTGCTGTTTAAATCCCGTCCAGACCCCATGACACTCACATCCTCAGTGGTGGCTCCACTCTCTGCTCGTAGACTGAACACTTGCTGTCCTCTTGACTCACAACTCTCATCCATCTGCTGTTTAAATCTTTCTGCTGTGACCTTCAGGTACAGTCCCAGTCCCGTCCTCAGCACCTGCACCACCGCCTCAGTCAGAGCTGCCGTGTCTCTGCAGGGGCCATAGTCTCCCCATAGCTGTTTCCCAGCCCAGGGCCTCGCGCTCTCTGTTCCCTCTGGACACTCTTCTGTCATCCTCAGTGTGTCCTGCATGTGGGGAGCTGTCCCTGTTCCTTCTCCTCACTTCCTGTCTCCCAGGGGATGGGGATGCCCAGGCTCTGCTCTCTGCTGGGTCCGCGGGGGCACTCGGTGGCTGTTGGATGAAAGGACTTGGTAGCATTTCCTCTTCCTTTAACCACCGAGGTGGTGGGACTTCTCTCATTCTGACTTCATGATGTATCCTCCCAGAATACCACTCATGGCTTGTGGGGAAACAGACAGAGGGAGGCAGGAGGGAGGAAAGAGGAGGCAGGGGAGGGGCTGATGGAGGAGAGGGGGCGGGGAGGAGGGTGGGGAAACTGAGGAAGAGACCTGGAGAGCAAGGGGAGAGGGCAAGGATTTCCAAATGGCAGGCACTGACCAGACCTGGGTAGGACAGCGGAGAAATGCTGTGGTCTGGGGACTTCTGGAGTGGGAGCCACCCCGCTTTGTCTGAAATGGTTGAGTTGCAACAGCGCCAAACGCAGGAGAAATTAACGAAGCATCTGTCTCTGAGTCTGTCCTCTTCAGGGGGCTTGTTTGTCACCACGTGCATCTTAAGCTCTAATGGCCTCTGGGCAGCCAGGACTCCCGTCACAGCAGGTGAATGAAAGAGTGGCTTTGTGGCTCCACAGCACCTTTTCATACCAGAGGGCACTTCCCTATGTCTCAGTGGATGAGAGGCCCCGGCCGCCTGGAAGAGCGTGGGGGTCGGGTCTGCACCAGGGAGGATCCTGGTGAAAATGGATCGTGGCTATAGAACTCTATTTGCATTTCAAACATACCACTTCAGAGTGCCAATATTGTGAATAGATTGAATCACAGGAGCCATTACTTCAAAGAAAAGAAGAGACAGACAGACAGACTGCTGCAGAAATGAAGAAACACATCACTGGAGTGCGTCTGACGGTCTGTGTCTCCAGGGGTTCTGGATCCAGCCCGTCCGTGGTGTCGGGCAGCTGTGAGTGTCACTGTAGGAGCCCCTGTGGTTCTCTCACTGGGTGAGGGAGTGTGGGGGGCTGTGTCCACGAGATGATGATGCTCTAGAACCTTCTCCTGCAGGGCGTGGTCCAGCGCTTGGCAGATGCCTGCCATATTTCCTGGCCGACTGGAAATTTTCTTAGAGGCTTTTGCTGCATTTCATAGAAATGGTTTGGACCAAATATTGAGTAACAGTGACACAGCATTTTCTGATTTTAAAAAGGGACTGAATTCCTTTTATTCCATTACCACCCCCAGTGGAATGCAGGTCTTTCCTCTGACCAGCCGCTGTCAGGGGAAAGAGGAGGTTCCCAGCGCTACTTACGGTCTCCCTGGCACAGCAGAGGCCCCAGTCTATACGCTGCCTCAGAGCCCGGACGGTCAGTGTCCGTGATTACGATCTGTGTGACCGGGAGGTGTTTCCTGTAGGCAAGCACACCTGTGTCATCGGCCCTGGGGGGAGAAAACACTGCATGAAGCCATGCAGGGCAGGTGGCACGCAGCTCCTTGGGCAGGTGCGTGTCAGGCCAGGACATGGTCACCACCCAGACACCGAACATAGTGACACACTTAATGGTCTCTTTTCAAGCCCAGGCCATTTTTCACACAAGTGACCACAGAGAAGGCAGCAGACAGTCAGGAGTGTGGTCGTCTGGGCCAGGCTGAGACGATTGGGGCAGCGTTTTTAGGCTGCAGATTGCTCTCCCAGAGGTGCAGTACGGTGCGGGCTTGAGGGGGGCTCCCACGCGTCATGCAGTGTGAAGCGTCTCGTGGGTAAACCTCCAGATGGTGTCATTAAATACTACTAAAATATAATAATCTATACAATACAGAAATGTGAAAGTAATTTTTTGCTCAGACTTCCATTTTAATAATTATTATTTTTAAAATTGTCTTGCTTTTGCTTTGTTTATATTGGTTTCATAAAAATAATCTGACTTGAAACCAAGTTGGGAACACGTTGCCACGTGGTGTCCTCTGGTTTTACCCACGAGGATGTGCAAGGACAGTGCCTGGTAAACACCGTCCCAGGATGTTCATCCCAGCTCAGAACAGGTGGGGGACGTCTCCCTGCCCTGCACCTGCACAGCCTGAGGGACTCTGCTGGCACTCACCACTGTCATGAGTGGCTTTATAGAAGTGCGTATTTGGGGGCAACAAATAACATTTCTGGAAAAAATGCAGAGAGGATTGGGATGGGGGCAGGCGGCCTGACCTCACAGCTCACAGATTCCTCCCGGGCCAGTTTCCACCTCTCTGAAATAAGGGTGGCTTATGTTTGTGCAGAGTTTTCATGTTCTGTGAGGTACGTCAATTTTGTGTTTGTTTCTAATTTACAGATAGGAGATTCTGATTTGAAGTAGAAATACCCTGAATCTAAGGAACAGGTAAGTCGACCCTGCACACAGCTACCAATTCTGCCTCTGTACGGATTTGAAAAAAGGAGCCAAGTTACTGAATGTGGTCCTCCTGTCTTTTACGCAGTTAGAAATTCTCTTATTTAACAGGAAAATGTGTCTTCATAGTTAACAAATTAACCATTTTATTTTAGATCAAACTGAAATAAAATTGTTATTTAAATGTTTCTTCCTATGTTAATAACAACCTGTTAGCTCTATCTGGTGCATGTACTGAGATATAAAGGAATAAACATTAAAACTTGAGTAGTCAGATGTTACATTGAGGGAATTGAATCACTTGCCCAATTTAGCCTCAATAGCCCATTGCTTTACCTAGTTAAGTTTCCATTTCTTCACAGTCATGAAGAAAATACAACACTGATTTTCCAGATTTGTTAATTCTCGGTTTTGGAATAGAACAGAGTAGATAGGGTAGAACCGTGCTTTACCTAGTTAAGTTTCCATTTCTTCACAGTCATGAAGAAAATACAACACTGATTTTCCAAATTTGTTAATTCTCGGTTTTGGAATAGAACAGAGTAGATAGGGTGGAACCGTATTTTGGAATAGAACAGAGTAGATAGGGTGGAACCGTAGGTTATGGAGAGTGGGACAGGCCAGTCTGGGGGACTCTTTAGTGTGGCGGATAGAAGGCACGTTAGTTGCTGTCTGGCCATCAGTGTCTCTGCAGACAGCACACTCAGGTCCTGTGAGGTGGACACCCTGTGGGAATTTGAAGATCTCACAGTTGTTCACTGAGGATCCTTGAATTTTTTAAGAATTTGCAGAAATAAGTGCTTTTTTATTGAGTTTAACAGTATGCATGTAGCATACTGTTTGTAGCATACTTAGAATACTTAAGATAAATCTCAGTTCCCTGCATGAGTGTTAACAAAGGTAATGAGATAAGTCTTCATTCTGTGTTGGTTTGAAAGCTGTGTTTTCGCCCAGTTCGGGGGAGAATGGCCTTCACCATGGTCAGGTGAACACATGTGGTTCCCACACTCCCTGCTGCGTTCAGGGACTGCAGATTTGGGGGGGCAGCCAGACTCATTCAAAACTGCCCAGTTAATAAGGGCTCACCATTCCCCTGTTTCCTGTTTCCTGCAGAGACTGCCCTTCAACACGGGTCACCTGTTCTCATGGGTCTCAAAAATTCAGCAAGAGAATATTAAACCTCCTTCATGGACACTCCAAAAACTATGGACATTTTTATGGGTTTTTAGAAGTTAGAAAGGAAGACAGTGGAGGAATCTTGGGCCAACTCTAACTTCTAGTTATTGGCTGGTGGGAAAAAAACAGAAATGTTACTATTGTCCACAACAAAATAATTCAGAACCATTTTTATGACCAAATTTAGAAACAGTTCCAAATGAATAGAATGATTTTGACCTTCTCATGAGAAGTTTTACTTAAAGAAAAATATATCATCACTAAAAACTTTCCTGATCAATTAAATATTCATATTAGAAATACCTCCAGACATTCAAAATGGCTTAAAAAATAATATAATATAATAAACACCAATGTACCATCTAAGTTTAATAGCTGGAATATTACCAGTGGACAGGAAGAAACAAAAGTGTAAGTGATTATGGATGTCATGATCGTGTGTGCAGAAAGCCCAAAAGTATTTACAGAGAAGCTACTAAAATTAAAAATGTGAGCATATGAGGCCCAGCAGATACAAGACCAATCACACAAAACTCAACTGAATTCTATACACCAGCAACACAAACATGGAAATGAAATGTAAAATGATACAATTCGCATCAGCATCAAAAATATAAACTCTCCAGGAATAAAACTAATGAAGGTATTTAAGATCTCTACACTGAACACTGTAAAAACATTAGTAAGAAAAATTAAAGAATTGGAAAACTCAATATTGTGAAAATGAAGTTCTAACGTATCAACACAATCCCAATCAAATTGACACAAGAATCAATTCCAGCCAAGGAAACTGAGGCAACAGCTGCTGTATAGACATGAAACTTGAAGCACATCCCCCAAAAGAGAAACAGAGACTAGATGGGAAGTGAATAAGCCCACAGGGAGTCGTGCAACCTGCAGGGCTGGAGGACAGGGTGTGTGCTCACTAGTGCAACCTGCAGGGCTGGAGGACAGGATGTGTGCTCACTGGTGCAACCTGCAGGGCTGGAGGACAGGATGTGTGCTCTCTAGTGCAACCTGCAGGGCTGGAAGACAGGATGCATGCTCACTGGTGCAACCTGCAGGGCTGGAGGACAGGGTATGTGCTCACTTGTGCAACCTGCAGGGCTGGAGGATAGGGTGTATGCTCACTCGAGCAACCTGCAGGGCTGGAAGACAGGATGTGTGCTCACTGGTGCAACCTGCAGGGCTGGAGGACAGGGTGTGTGCTCACTAGTGCAACCTGCAGGGCTGGAAGACAGGATGCGTGCTCTCTAGTGCAACCTGCAGGGCTGGAAGACAGGATGTGTGCTCACTGGTGCAACCTGCAGGGCTGGAGGACAGGGTCCATGCTCACTAGAGCAACCTGCAGGGCTGGAGGACAGGATCTGTGGTCACTCGAGCAACCTGCAGGGCTGGAAGACAGGATGCATGCTCACTGGTGCAACGTGCAAGGCTGGAGGACAGGATACATGCTCACTTGTTTTCTATAGGTAGGAAAGCAAAGGGGAAAGGCAGTAAGTTTGGGGGAAGCATGTGAAAAAGGTAAAAGAAGCTGACAACAGTGAACCTAACATTGACCTAAAAGCAGAGAAAGTCCCCTCAAGTGTGTAGATACTGGAGAACTGTATGTAGGTCAGAGCAGGGAAGGGCTTTATACACATACATCCTCAAGAGGCAGCTTTGTAAAAAATGATGAAATCCTGTCATTTGTAGCACCACAGGTGAGCTGGAAGACATTACATTAAGTGAAATAAGCCAGGCAGTAAAAACCACATGTTCTCACTCATAGTTGGGAGGTAAAAAAACCCCAAAAAGTTGGGCCAAACCCGTGGCTCACTCGGGAGAGTGCAGCATTGGGAGAGCAGTGGCGCTGGGAGCGCAGTGACTCTCCCACCGTGGGTTCGGATCCTATATAGGGATGGCCGGTGCGCTCACTGGCTGAGCATGGTGCAGACCACACCATGCCGAGGGTTTCGTTCCCCTTACCGGTCACAAAAAAAAAAAAGTTGAGTTTTTAGAGGTAGAGAGTAATTGTGGTTACTAGGGGCTAGGAAGGGAGGGGAGAGGCTGGTTAGTGGACACGAGATCACTGCTAGATAGGAAAAACAAGGTCTAGTGGTGTGCAGTGATGCTGGCATCTATAATTAACCATAATGTATTGTGTGTTCTCAAATGGCTGGAAGAGACGAGCTCAAATGTTATCATCACAGAGGAATGTAAATGTCCGTGACAACAAACACGCTAATAAATGAGGGGGAGCTTCAGAATCCTGCACAGAAAAGAAAATTAGTGAAAATAACAAAGGCCATAAGCCCCCTCTCACGTGGCACCAGGTGCAAGAAGAGCCACGCTGTAGAGAACCACGCTGACCGGAGGTGGACCACCTGCAGTCCTGTCCACAGAAGTGCAAGGTGCCACTTCATAAACAGAAAACTACCATGAAACAAAACCAAATGAGGACAGCAGATGGGAGGAAACCTCCTCCCCCAAAGACCGGCGATGAAGTGAAGAAAACGGCGGCAGATCTGAATTAAATGTCCCTAGACAAGCAGGAGGAGACGTAGCTGGACGTGGAGGAATCACAAGTTCAAAATGAATAACCATTGGGAAGAAAGGAAACGGGTTGGTTGAAATTTAAAAAATATGAGAAAACTACAAAATTATATAAAATGAGGAATAATTACAGTGAGCCCAAGA
>NW_007730915.1:94826-95490 GCF_000696425.1 Galeopterus variegatus | reverse complement strand
AAAAAATATGAGAAAACTACAAAATTATATAAAATGAGGAATAATTACAGTGAGCCCAAGAGATAATAGATACAATTGAAAACGTATTAAAGGTAATTACAGAAAAGCAAAAGGAAATAACAACTAAAAACAACTCAGAGAATAAAAATCAGATAAATAAAAAAGTACAATGGGTAAAAAAGTAATGGAAGTTCTAGAAAGGCAGAGAAAATCTAATGTACGTGTAATTGGAGTCCCCGAAGAGGATAAACAAAACAACGAAACAGAACCCATATTTAAAAATGTAACTCAATAAGCCTTCCTGAAAGTAGAGGAACAGCTGACCCTTGATATTGAAAGAACACACCAGGCACCAGAGAAAATTCACCTGCAACAACCGTCTCTGAGGCACATCAACGTGAAAGTGTTAGACTTGAAACACGAGGGAAAAAATCGTCAAAATGAAGAATCTATGGGAACATGAACACCAGCCAGGCGAGAGGTAACTGGGGAAACTTCAGCAAAAATAATGGTGGTGAGAGTTTATGATGTGTAATTGTTGGTCTAAGGCCAAAAGGAAGGTGAAGGATGTTTTGTGAGATATATGCCTTACGTTATTAGTATTATATTCTGTCTGTGAGATATATGTCATACGTTATTAGTGATATATTCTGTCTGTGAGATA
>NW_007730915.1:91353-93790 GCF_000696425.1 Galeopterus variegatus | reverse complement strand
TAGTATTATATTCTGTCTGTGAGATATATGCCATACGTTATTAGTGATATATTCTGTCTGTGAGATATATGCCAAACGTTATTAGTATTATATTCTGTCTGTGAGATATATGCCATACGTTATTAGTGATATATTCTGTCTGTGAGATATATGCCAAACGTTATTAGTATTATATTCTGTCTGTGAGATATATGCCATACGTTATTAGTGATATATTCTGTCCGTGAGATATATGCCTTATGTTATTAGTGATATATTCTGTCAAGACAGAAATGATGCCAAAGAAGGAAGCAGGAAAGAGAGGAAGGTAGAATAAGCTTATTGATGTGGCAATAGATGAAAAGTGAAAAAGAAAAAGACCTATAAACCAGATAATAACAGATTAAGTAAAATAAAATATGATAAAGTAATTTAAACGTAAATACAAAGGTAACTACAAGAACAAGAAAACCAATTCTCCCTAATTACCAAAGAAATAATTTTTAAAACAAAGAAATATTCATTATGTAAAAAAGAAACACAGCAAACATTACAATTTACGTAATAAGTACAACAAAATAATATAATAGCGTTGAATCCAAACATGAGTTTTGTCAATAAATGTTAATGGGCTTAACTCACCTTTTAAAAGACAAAAGACTTCAAATTTGGCCTCCAGACCCAAGACGGAATGGCACACTCCATACCAGACACACACACACACACACACACACACACACACACACAAGTGATTCAGAAAGGCTAAAACTAAGAGGGCAGAGGCTGCTGGTGGGATCAGCAAGTCAGTGGGGCAGTCCCGGCGTCACAGAAGCGGCAAAACCAAGAGCCGAGGAGCGGTGGACGAGGCAGCCCTCTCCTTGTGCAAACCCCACAGCCTCACCGAGGAGCGGTGGACGAGGCAGCCCTCTCCTTGTGCAAACCCCACAGCCTCACCGAGGAGCGGTGGGCGAGGCAGCCCTCTCCTTGTGCAAACCCCACAGCCTCTGTCAGCAGAGGCATCTGCACCGAATGACGCCAGCCCTCTGCATCCACAGACGTGGAGGAGTCAGGCTCAAAAGCACACTGACGACAGGAGAATTCAACACAGACAAAAGGCAAAAAGTGAGCAGGAACGTAGGAGACCGCCAAGCCACAATCAAGGCGCGGAGGTTCCGAGTGCTTATCAAAAGCTGCACCCGGTTAAAAGACACAGCTTCTTCTCAAGCTCACATGGCACATGCACAAATCTGCTCGGACAGCATATGTCACGGAGAAAATAGCAGGAAGTGCCCTAAAGTAGAAATATTATGAACAACACACTGATCAAAATGTGATAAAACCAAAAATATGAACAATTTTTAAAAAGTTCATCCAAGTGAAAATGTTAAAACCATTTATTAAACAGGTCTGAGATAAAAGAAAAATATAAACCAGAATTACAAAAGTGCTGCACTATTGGCAATGAAAGCAACACATTTCAGAATTTTAATGCCTTTAATTTAGTGATCAGAGGAAAACTCAAGCCACTGAATATTTTTATCAACAAAAGTAAAAGAGTGAAAAATATATATTACTTTGCACCAAAAAGACTGGTATAAGAATAATAAAGAAAATCATATGAAAGCAGGAAGAGAATAAAATGATAAAAGTAAAAATTTACAGGATGAATAATAGAAAAATAATATATCTAATTAACAAATCAAAATACTTTACATATTAAAATGCTATAAAGACAAATAGATCATGTATCTGGAAAATCCCAGAAAACACATATGTACAACACAGTGAAAAAAAAAGGAAAAAATAATTATTGGAGAGACATAGAAACAAACTGCTTCTCAGCTTATATGGATAAATTTGAAAATCTAGGTTGAAAAGATAATTTACCAGGAAAATTCAGTTTAACAAAATTGATTCCACTGGATTTATATAGTTCAGTAGATCCAATTTCATAGAAGAAACAGAGAAATTTATTAATGAAATATCCCACAGAAAAGCACCTGGTCCAGATGGTTTCACAAAGAAATTGTTAAGAAAAACTTCAAAGACCTTATAGTCCCAGTGCTCAAAAAGAAAATTCTTCCAGGGCATTGAAAATAAAGGAAAAATCCCAATTCTCACTATGAAGCCAGTATAATACTGGTACCTAAATCTGATGAAGACAGAAAGGAAAAAAAAGCACAGACCAGTTCACTTATAAGATTGGTACAAATCTTCTAAGCAAAATACTAGTAAATGAAAAAAAAAAGTGATACCATATGATCAAGTATAATTTACTCCAGTTTCAATATTAGGAAATCATTAATATGATATAACAAATTAAGATATCTAAGAAGAAAAATATTTGATTATTTCCATAAATACTGAAAGAACCTTTGACAAATGTCAACATCCATTTCTTTTTTTTTTTTTTTTTTTTTTTTTTTTTTTTTTTTTTTTTTTTTTTTTTTTTTTAAAA
>NW_007730915.1:86406-90353 GCF_000696425.1 Galeopterus variegatus | reverse complement strand
TGGCGGGAGCGCCGCCGCGCTTCCCAAGCGGTGCACTTATCCAGTGCGCCACCGGGCCGGCCCCAACATCCATTTCTGATAGAACATTCTAGGAGATAATTGTTGATAGATACGTCTTAACATGATTCCGTAACTATACAGGTACACACATGTAAGTTTCTGTATTGAGACAGGGGAGGGTACTTCAAAAAGGTCATGGAAAGATTTGTACCATCTTTTAATTCTGTTTTTCAGTGACCTTTCTGAAGTTTGCTCATATACTGTATGCACCTAACTATCTACGTCTATGGTATCAGTACATATGCCATCTGAATACCTTTAGTCCTAAAGACAGCGTCTCACTTAAAGGCACATGGTGAGGAGATACCTGCTGCAATCAGGGGGACAGGAGCTCCTCCACTGTCCAGCATGACTGGAAGTTTAGCAGGTGCTGTCACAGGAGAAGCTGCCGGGCGGCAGAGTACCTGGAAAGAAGTGCCCGACCTCTGTCTGCAGGTGATATCAGCACATGTATGGAAACCCTGGAGAGTCATGACACCCCGGTGACACAGGACATAACAGAACATGCTCTAACATACATAAGCGATAACCAGTTAGAATGATGGTGACTCTGTTTACTACACCAGTAAAGAAGATACAATTACTTAGGACTAAATTTAACAGAAACTGCACAGGTGAGTATAAGAAAAACTTCTCCAGGACGAATGAGCAAGAACAGGATGCGCTCAGGGCCTCTTGTGCCAAAAGGTAAGAAAATACTCAAAGGAGGAGGGTGTGTCCAGAAGGACGCAGCTGGGAACGGAACAATCCAAGCACCAAATTAAATCACGACAGGAAAGAACTAGAACACGTTTACGTAGAGAGGAGAGAGAGATCTTTATAACAGAAATGTAAACTAATAAATGTGCAAGGAACGGTGGAATTAAAAAAATCAGCGTTTGAACAACCACCCATGACTGGTTCAGACAAGATTCATTAGTGGATGCTGAGATCATGGGTCAAAATTTCACTTATGAAAGAGTGTTGTGCATCCCTCAGAAGATGCTGCTGGTTACAAATGCAAAACCAGCCATGTGTAGTGTGGAATCGGGCAGACACCCCCTCAACCAGACCGTCAAGCTCAACATCGGCAGTAACGGGACGTCACGGGGAATTTACATGTGCATTTAAATGTGAGCTGCGGGTTAGAAGACAGCACTGTGTCGATGCTCCTTCCTGATTTCAGTCATCACGCGGTGGCTCTGTCGGAAACAGCCTCGCTTTTAGGAAATACACAGACACATACTTGAGGCTGAAGGAGCATCACGTCTACAACCGACTCTGAGACTGTTCAGGACACAGCATTTATGTGTGTCTGTTGGACCAGGGAGAGGCAGGGAGCGCCAGGGGACGCGCACGTGAGACACAAGTCTGGCGTGGAGACCTGGGTCGGGGACACTATTCCCCGTCTCTCACATCTGACGTGAGATCCAGCTGGAACCGATTTCCATGCAGTGTGAAGTGACGGTCCAGGAGTACTCTGTTCATGTGAATATCTAATTGATCCTGCTTTGTTTATCAAAAAGACCGGCCTTCCTGCACTCACTCGCACTGACCGTACGTCTGCAAGCCTCCTTCTGCACACGCTGTCCAGTCACTTGACTGTGTGTCTGTCTGCACTGACACATTCCACCTCTGTGACCCAGGGTCCCGCTCTGCACCCACCCACAAGGAGGGCGCTTCTTCTGCAGGATTCTGTGGCTCCCCTCCATTCCCCAGCAGTCCCTGTGGTCCTGTGTCATGTGACGCCAATCCCGGCTTCTGCTCCTCCATGAGCTGGCCGTCATGAGCCTCTGTGAGGCCACAGGTGTGCACCGAGGCAGAAGCACCACTGGTGGGGAGTGAGGGGCCCGGGCCAGCCTCTCCTGCACCTGGACACACTCATGCCTCCCTCACCAGCTCTGACTCAAGCCTGAATCTTCCCTTTCCTTCCAATGATGGGTGACGGCTGTGCTCACCCAAATGCAGGACCTGGTGGGTCCTACAAAACCCAGCTCACAATGGCAGCACCTGTTGCATAGTAAGGTGGCACCCTGTGGCCAAATATTCATGCTCAGCCGGCCACAGGAATGTGCTGGAGAATAAAGGGGATATCTGCTGTTAAGAGCACTGCCTTGCTCTACACCCTGGGGTTCTGCGTGGTGAGTTCCCACTGAGGTTTGGCAGAGGTACCACAGACCTCCCTTCACATCACAGATAATGTGGCCACTGTGGCTGGGGGTCCTTTGGCAGCAGCAGGGTGCCTGGAGCTGCAGTCGGAAGCTCTGCCCAGCCTCACCTGCTCTGTGCCTCATGAGTCACCTGGTGTTGAGGGGGTGAAGGGCCCCCAAGGGAGATTCCAAGTGCTGCGCTTCTGTCTTAGTTGTGACCAGGTGTAAAAATTGTCCTGCACTTTGGAGGAGNCCCTGTGGCCAAATATTCATGCTCAGCCGGCCACAGGAATGTGCTGGAGAATAAAGGGGATCTTTGCTGTTAAGAGCACTGCCTTGCTCTACACCCTGGGGTTCTGCGTGGTGAGTTCCCACTGAGGTTTGGCAGAGGTGCCACAGACCTCCCTTCACATCACAGATAATGTGGCCACTGTGGCTGGGGGTCCTTTGGCAGCAGCAGGGTGCCTGGAGCTGCAGTCGGAAGCTCTGCCCAGCCTCACCTGCTCTGTGCCTCATGATTCACCTGGTGTTGAGGGGGTGAAGGGCCCCCAAGGGAGATTCCGAGTGCTGCGCTTCTGTCTTAGTTGTGACCAGGTGTAAAAATTGTCCTGCACTTTGGAGGAGGTCCTGTGGCACCCCAGATCATCAGACCCCTCGACCTCCAGCTTGGCAGGCATGCAGACGACTCTCCTTCCCATTTGCTCAGTCCGATGAACACGATCCTATCCATATAGGTGACCAGGATGGTATTCTGAGGAGTGTCAAGATGGTCAAAGCCCTTCAGACGACAGTCACAGAAAATGGGAGAATCGGCACAGCCCAGGCGAGGCTGCAGATGGTGCTACTGTCAGTCCCAGGTGACGCAGGCCATTCTCAACGGTTCCTCCTGTGCTCAGTCAAGAATTGCAGCCAGGTGAGATGCTTCAGGAGAGGCGTGCAGGACCACAGCATGTACTGCCAGTCTAAAGCCAGTGAGAGGAGGCAGGAATGAATCTCAAGGAGGACCAAGATCAACCCAAGCACCTGCCCCAGGTGAGGCCTTTGCAGGATCTCCAGGCAACCAGGTGTGAACACAGCACACGTGAACAGCGGATGTATGACCATCCTCCAGCGCCTTTAGACAAGTCATGAAGAGAACAGCATGGGATGTGGTTTTTCTCAACCTGCCTCTTCCAAGAATTCCATCCTGCAGAGAATAAAGTCCACCTGCTCTGCTCCAAAGATCTGGCTCCGACCTAAGGCAGGCCACGTCCTCTGCATCTCCTCATGGCTCAGCACAGGTGATGGAATCCACAGATGACACACCCTGGTGGCTATTGCCTCTCCCCAAATACAGAACCCTGACCAGGGAGGAGTGAGCCCTACAGAACAATCCACGGGTTCTGAACAAGTGCACACACTTTTGCTGCAGTGCACTCACAAGATCACCAGAGTGTCACAGTACATGAGTGGGTGTCAGGGACTCCCCTTCCCCATCAGCTGATGTGTGAACATTAGCTGGGCTGTATTAGTCTGTTTTGTGTTGCTATAACAGAAATGCCTTAGACTGGGTAATTTTAAGGAAAAGAAGTTTATTTGGCTTATGATTCTGGGACAGCTGCATCTGGCACGAGCCTCAGGCTGCTTCTACTTTGGGTAATTTTAAGGAAAAGAAGTTTATTTGGCTTATGATTCTGGGACTGCTGCATCTGGCACGAGCCTCAGGCTGCTTCTACTCATGGTGGAAAGTGGCAGCAGCTGGAGGGTACAAGCAGATCA
>NW_007730915.1:82794-85181 GCF_000696425.1 Galeopterus variegatus | reverse complement strand
GGTTTAGGGTTAACTACAAAGCAAGAAAAGCAGTTATTTTTCAAGAAAGCAAGCTAGAGGGGATTTATTTTTAAGTGGCTAGGGTTACACATTCAGACTGACCAGCAAATCCAAACTCTCTTGCAGTTAGTGGCACAGTCTTTACTCCTAACTGCTGTGGTGGAAGCTGGTGGGGCAGGAGGTCTGGACGATGTGCAGACGTGGCGTCTCCGGGCGAGCTAGGGTTGGGACGGAGGAGCAACCAGAGAGGGCAGAGCCTCAGTCCCAGAAGGAAGAAGCAAGAGATTCACCTGCGAGTCCCATTGCAGGAGTGCAGGAAGGGGCTGTCCTGTTAGGTTGTCTTAAGAGAGCGCTGTTTTCATCCGATGTCAAACTCCCTAGAGGGGGCTTCAAAAAGTTCATGGAAAGATTCGTATCATCTTTAGTTCTATTTCCCACAAGCTTTTTGAAGTATCCTCATGTTACTTAAGGAGTATTTATTGGTAGAAGGATATTAAGATATNACTAATAGAGCGAGAACTCACTCATTAATCCCCCCTCCCCCAGGGAGAGCATTAATCCATTAGTGAGGGATCCGCCCCCATGACTCAATCAGTTTCCAGCACTGCAACATTGGGGATCAGATTTCCACATGAGTTTTGGTGGGGACAACACATCCAAACTCCATCATGCAGTGAGCTTGCGCTGTGTGCCATTTCTCACGATGGGAAATCCTGACCGGGTCTGAGCACTTGCCACTGTGGGATTGCTGGTACACTCTCCAGACAGTACCTAAGGGAAAAGCTTTTTATTATGGAAGACGTCAACGCAGAGACAGAGGATAAAGTCCTAACCGCCTCCCCAGTTGCCAGGGCAAGGGGCTTGGGGATGGGAGCTTCAGGCAAGGGACCACATGCAAAATGTCCAGGCGTGACAGGCAACTGCCTTCTGAGGTCACCTGTGGTGCCAAAGCTCCGTCTGGTTTCTGTTCTCGTCCTGGAGTTATCTTAAGGTCCAGATGACCTCGTCTCTTTCCCAGCGGAGCTGGGCTCCTGTGACTTTGTTGTGTTGTGATTTAATCTCAGTTAACGGTTTAGGGTTAACTACAAAGCAAGAAAAGCAGTTATTTTTCAAGAAAGCAAGCTAGAGGGNCTTTTTGAAGTATCCTCATGTTACTTAAGGAGTATTTATTGGTAGAAGGATATTAAGATATAGAAAATTAAAGGTGATCATATTTTAAAAATAAGGTTAAAATGCATTTTCTGATTAGTAGGCACCAACAGTAACAATACACTTATTTTGAAAAATGAGATATGGTTTGATTGGGATTTGTCAGCCCAAGAGGGGAGAAGAGAACCCCTGCAGGTAGGCTGGGAGCTGTGCAACTCAGAACGTGTGCAAGAAAGCAAGTGCCCCTCACACAAGAGCGTGCAAAGGTGCCAGCAAGGTCCCGCTTGACCCCGTCTCTGGTATGTTCTATGTGAGCACAGTTTTCAAATCCTCAATCACACTCTACAACTAACAAGTCCAAGTTTTTGCTCATGCCAGATGAGTGAGACAGAAACTCCGCAGTAGAAACAGTGAGTTCATTTCTGGGTGAACTGATTCCTGAGTATAACAGACATTCTGTAGACAAATAAATCGTTTTGATCAAACGTTGTTGTTTTTTAAAGTGATTTTGGTGTTCGTGACCCATGTTCATAGCAGCATAACAATATAGTATCCAAAGCACTTGAGCTATGTGAATATTTCAGAATTGGTGACATGCTGAAATATGAAACCTGGGATTCCAAAACATTTTCACTTTACAATTAAAGGACAAAATCTACATGTATGAGAATTCCATGTTTAGCCTCAAATATAACAAATAAACTTTCTAATTTCAAGTCTTGTCTATTATCTGAGACAGTTCTCTTGTTTAGCAGTTTTGAGTCCCACTTTTAAGCCACTGCCATCCTGTGGGCTGGTATTTCCAAGGTGTGGTCCACATTGACATATGCTTTCTATTTAAACATAAATAAAATTTACCAGCTACCTGTTCAGATAACTTTGGACGGCTCTAAGGAGCCAAGCAGAATCCTTTGTTGCAGGCTTCTCAGAGCCTTCCCGAGCAGGTGACACCACAGAAAATATCCTCTCTGACATCATGTGACCGCAGGCCCCCAGCAGTCAATAGTAAATAACTTTAGAAAATGTGTTCTGCCAATAAGAAATCACTTAAGTGAACTTAATTAGGCTGAATTTAAACCTTTCTAATCCTTTAAAGAGGCTGATGTCTTATTGAATGAATAAAATGTGCCTGATTTGCAATGGGTTTTTCACAATGAGGCAATGAAGTGTTGACAGATGACATGGTGTGATGCGTGGGCAGGGCTGAAAGCAGAGGGTGCGTGTGGCCAGAGGGTGAC
>NW_007730915.1:79644-81639 GCF_000696425.1 Galeopterus variegatus | reverse complement strand
GTGATACTGAGGGTCAACGCAGTCCCCCTCCAACCCGCAGGTGCACTTCTGAGCATCAGGCAAAGAACCTGCCCAGTAAGTGTGCGTCTCGTTGGTTCCTCCAACCCACCAGCTCAGTGGGGTTCCGTCTGAAAGACAAGTTTGAGAACGGTGACGTCTGCTTGCCACCCCCCACCTCCACCACCCCAGACAACCCTCTTGTCTCCAGATTATTAAGAAACCCACGGAGCAAAAAGAAAGTCTGTTTTAGAAATGATTCTATGGACACAGTAACAGGTTGGCATTTCTTTAAGAATTCTAGCCGAGGTTTCTGTTCGTTTTTCTGATTCCGTTGTATTCCTTAAACCGCCCCTGGATGGTGTTTTGCTAGGAAATGAGCAGTGATACCTAACGCCTTCAGTCAATGAGGTAAATAAATTTTGAACAGCAACATTATGAAATTTCTTTAAGAACTATGTTAAAAAGTGGGTTGCCATCAAAACTAAAAAGCAAACAAGAAGGTGAAAACCATGGTTGACAGACTGAAGGTGACATCTGCTTGAGATCACGAAATGCCTGCTGGATGAGCAAAACAAAACCTAGTCTTCAGCGTCCTCTGCCCAGTCCTCGATTTCCCTCACACACTATTCACAGAGAAGCCCTGGCTGCAGGTCTCATTTCGACATCTGTGGGTGCCAGGGAGGGGTACCCCTGCCATGGCATAAGAGGTGTTTGGGGTTCAGGTGTATTTCTGGTACTCAAAATCTTATCTATTCACGTGCAGAGAAGCAAAGGAAACACGAGCAATCTCGCGCCTGCCTGACAGGAATTTTGTTAGAAAACGGTCACTGATCAGGATGAACTGGAACGTTCTGCCTCCTATTTAGCTAGAGCTTGACTCCCCCTGAATGCCCTGGTACCACAGATTAGTGGGACGAGGTTGCCAAGAGCCCTTGAAGGGAACACCCCCATGCCCAGGGGAGGAGGTGTGAGGCCAGGACGCCGTCCCCAGAGAACCAGGGTGCGAGGACAGCTGTTCTCAGGGAGCATGGCCATTTCTGCATTTTCTTCTAATCCTGTGAGCATCACATGAGGCCCCGTAGTGAACTGGGAACACATCACAGCCACCGTGGTCCTCCAGAACCGAGAAAATTACTCACAAATGGGCAGTGGTCGTAGCCACCAGCTCCCAGAAGTGCATAGAGCACAAAGAAAATTTGCTTCAAATTAAGCTGAAAGCTCATTACTGGGAGGCAGAAGGTGGTTAAAATATTTAATAGATATTTTTGCTAATAACACTTTAAAATTTTAATTATTTCACCATTACACTTCTCAAAATCAAAGACAAAAGACATCACTGCATTCCAACTTACAACTGTATTTTTAACATCTAAATTTCTCATCTTCCAATAAAATGGTAATTATCAATTGGTTATGATGATATCCAGGGCCTTTAGCTGCATCTGTGAGTTTTTGAGTATTCTAGAGATTTGGGGAAGATGTAAGAAATAATTAAGAAAACAAGAGAATAAAAGAAGAAAACAAGACAGAAATAGAAAAATTGAGTGAACCAGGAAACACGTCCCACTAGCTCCTAGCTCAGTCCCCAGCTTGGAGTCCCCTCCCACCTTCTAGCCGCCAAGCCTCACACACCAGGGGTCTCCCTGCAAGGCATGACCAGCAGATGTGCACTTCCATGTTCTGCACATTTCCATGTTCTGCGCATTTGCATGTTCTTTGTGCTCCTGCATTCTGCACATTTGCAAGTTCTGTGCACTTGCATGTTCTGAACATTTGCTTGTTCTGTGCATTCACATGTTCTGTGAATTTGAATGTTCTACATGTTTCCATGTTCTGTGCACTTGCCTGTTCTGTGCATTTGCACGTTATGTGCACGGCAAACACACCCAGCACAGCTTCATTCCAGACCTCACCATCTGACACTGCCTCTGAGTTCTGAAAGTCTGAGACAAACCTGGTGTCTCACCCCTCTGACTTCTGTGGACTCCAAACCCC
>NW_007730915.1:76200-78746 GCF_000696425.1 Galeopterus variegatus | reverse complement strand
TAAACCTGCTCCTGCCACATCCACCCAGAGCCCACCTCCTGCAGAGACGATCCCCTCTCTGCGTTTCCCTGGTACCTGCCTGTCCACCCTAAACCTGCTCCTGCCACATCCACCCAGAGCCCACCTCCTGCAGAGACGATCCCCTCTCTGGGCTTCCCTGGTACCTGCCTGTCTACTTTGCACTAGGTGGGGTTATGTCATGATGGCAGGCAGGGCTCCGCTGCCTCTGTGGTCACCTGTGCACATGTACATTTAGCTAGTGGCATCCATGGGGGCTGACAGCTGAGGGACCCACATCAGGACGTGATGGAGGAGCTGGCAGGGGAGTGTCCTGTCTCCAAGCTCCACACCTGCAGAGTTTGGTGGTTCAGCACATCCTCAGACCACCCGCTAAGCCTGAGGGACCCTCGCATGCACCAGGTCCAGGCAGGCGGTCAGATGTCAGGTGGATTCTGCAGTGTGCACCACCTGTGCCCGTCCTGAGTGATGCTCTGGATTCAGAGCACACCTCACAGTGCATGGGCTGAGGGTGACTTCCTTTTACAAAGCGTGACACCCACTTGGTGGATGCTGAGGCCCCGCTGTTCTCTGCTCTACCTGCATTGACATCCGAGGTGTTTTGTTTTGTCTAAGCTACAGTTTCACTGAATGTTTTTGGCCATGGCTTCACCAAGATGGACCCCCAAGTGTGAGGATTTGGGGGGCACATGCCTTTCCTTCCATGTTCCCATCTTGCCTCCCACCCCCATATGTTTGGGGTATTCCACTCACCTCGGAAGGGAACACTAGCCTTGCCAGTGGGCACCCCTCCTGGCTCTGAGGGCCACCTGTGTGCAGGTGTGGAGCCGCCTGCTCCAGGGTCTCTCTGGTTAGGGGACTGGCTCACTTGGCCCCACAGCACCTGCCTTTTCTCACCCTCCTCCAGACAATTTCAATGTCCACATGCAATTTTGTTTTTAATTCACAGGAAGACGTGAGTGCCGACCTCTCTTGCACTCACTGTGAACACGGGCTGGGAAGGGGGCTCCCCTCACCACACCCCTTCTGCTGCTCATGGGGCCTTAGATGTCCCCAACTTCGATCCCAGGGCAACCCCGACACAGCCAGGCAGAGCTGGCTCCCGGGTGGGCAGGCCTCAGGGAAGAGGGGGTTTTGGGGGACAGGAGGGCCACATCGAGCAGGAGCCCCCGGGCGTGGCAGAACCTGACCCGAGGCACAGGGTAGGAGTGGGCAGCAGTCTTGGTCTCGAGGGACACAGCACGTATTGCATGGGATGCTCACACACCAAGCTCACACCAAGGGCCAGAGCCTTTTGTAGTCCTGTCCCCAAATCTGTAACTTGCTCCTTTGCCAGGAAAGACATTTAGTGAAGTGACACTGAGCAACAGTGGCTTTAGTCTGAGGCAAACGTCACTCTCCTGTAATTCCTCTAACTGGTAAAAAGAGGAATGATTTGCAGCATTCAAGGACAACTGTTATCAACATAAATCACTGCAGCAGCCGCTCCACACACCCTGATACTGAGGAACCGCGTGCTGGGGAGCAGGGGTGAGGCTGTGTGAGAGGGGAGACCCGGGTCCCTGGAATCCCAGCACGGGGCTTTGCTTGCCCAGGAAGGCCTTGGAGCTTCCTAAGCAGGAGCGTGCAGGGGGGAAGCAGAGCCCACGGCAATGCGCCCGTTCATAAAGATAAAGACGCGAGCACTGGGGAATCTGGAGAGACCCACAGCAGGACCCAGCGAGAGCCGCGCAGTATCGAAGCCCTGGGCACGGAGAGGCTCATGGGGATGGGGACACACAGCGACAGGGAAACATGTTCTAAAGGGAGGAACGCAGAACCTGGAACAGCTTTGCAGCAAATTGAATATAAAAGAGAGGGGGTAGAGAAGAGTCGGGGTGCGTCTCTGCCCACCTCAAGGGTCAGTGGGCTGTGCTGGATTGAGCTGCCCCAGTGCCCTCTGGGCTGCAGCCACCGCCCCTCACCAGGTTCAGGTCAGGGCCGGGCTGGGAGGGCCCCGGCCACCTACCTCGCGGGTCCTGGAGCCGAGACCTCCTGCAGTGCAGCACAAGCTTCTGCTGGCAGCGGCTGGCTCGGGCCATGGTGACCAGCAGCTGCTCCGCGCTGGCCGCGTACCGGAACACCGCCCAGTGTGGGCTCTCCTTGCTTGCACCCGCGACCCTGGTCAAGGCCGAGCCGTTGTGCTGCAGGACAATCCATGGGACATCTCAGGGCAGAGCGGGAGAGAGAGAGGAGAGGGCGTCACTGAGCCACAGGACAGACACTCAGCTGTGAGCGCCACCGCCGTCCTAGTCAGGAGACGGTCTGAGGCGTGGGGCCCGTGTCAGGGGCTCTGACACGCAAATCCTGGGAAAGCTGGTCTGTCACCACCATTCATGTTACTGCATGTCCAGGCTGATCCTGCCGCCAACATTTGTATTCCCAGGTATTCAGCCAGACGTAATGTTTACAGGACAGAAATAATTTAGAAGAACTGGGGATTAAGTTTCTGTGCTAATCTAATCCCAGATCAGAGCCTGTCATAGTCC
>NW_007730915.1:73367-75495 GCF_000696425.1 Galeopterus variegatus | reverse complement strand
GAAGAACTGGGGATTAAGTTTCTGTGCTAATCTAATCCCAGATCAGAGCCTGTCATAGTCCCAGTGTCTTGCTCGGCCAGGACCCCTCTGCAGGTCACCTACTCTACCCAAGTCCCCACGTTTCTTCTGTAAGAGGGACTGAGTCACAGCAGATCTGACAGGCCCCAAGGGAAGCTGGGACAGCCCTGGGTTTGCACTGATGTGTGGTCAGCAGCGTAAGCACAGAGAACCGTGCACTTCTGAGGATGGACCTGGGAACTGTGAGCCGTGTCACCACTGCACGGTTCCTCTACATCACGGCCCCTCACAAGGTGATCATTTGAAAAGCCAAAGGGGACAGAGCCAAGGAGCATTTGTGTTCTGGGTTGAGCTGTGTCCCTCCAAAATCCATATGTTGGCATCCCGACCCTCCACCTCAGCATGTGGCCTCACTTGGAACTGGGGTTGTTGCTGATGGAATTACCTAAGATGAGGTCACACTGCAGCAGGGTGGGCTCTAGCCCACATGCCTGGGGTTCCTGTCCAAAGGGGAAATTTGGACACAGACCCTCGCACAGAGTAGCACCACGTGACGATGGAGGCAGAGACTGGGCAATGCTTCTACAGCCACAGAATGTCCACGGCTGCCAGAGAAGCCCCAGGAGCTGGAGAGGGGCTGGGACAGATCCTCCCCAGCCTGCGAAGGAGCCGGCCCCCGGACGCCTGGATCTCAGAACTGGGGAACAGCACGTTTCCGTTGACAGAGCCGCCCAGGCCGTGGCACTTCGCTGCAGCAGCCCTGGGAGGCTAACGCAGCTTGTCTCTTTAAGATGTCCAGTCCCCTCATCCTAGACTGAAAGAAGACAGGGCCGGGGGGGTCCTCTGGGGTCTTCCACCGTGGGCCTCACTGTTCGTAGAGACGGAACAGAGCTCAGAGTCCTCGTCCACACAGCAGACCCAACTCCCACCCAGAGCCCAGGGATGCCGCGTGTCTCTGGATGGTTCTGCCGTTTGAGTGCGGGTTGGCCCGTGTCTGCTCCGATTACCCGAAAACCTCTGAACGAACTCAGTTCAGCCGATCCGGCTCATCCCACTAACGTGCTGGACACCGACTCCGTCATTAAAACGGGCAGCGTCGTCCACTCTGCAGAGCCCCCCCCACCCCGTCCTGACCTCAGCTCTGACGTCGGTGCCATCAGAGGACAGGTGGAGGGTTTCACGCTTCACTTACACCACACAGAAGACAAACCAGGAGCACATCTGCTCTGTGACTGCCACGTCCCCAAGGGTAAAACCAGACTGTTGTCGCTGAGAAAATATGGATGCGGCAGGTTTGGAAACTGACCCCCAGGAAAGTGCGGACAGACGCCGCTTTCCCTCAACTGCCAAAAAGACATCCCAATGCTGAATATAGTCCCTGAAGGGAGGTGGAAGCCACCCAAGGAGATTCTAGAGACGGGGACCTGGGAGTGTGTGCGTCCTTGGGGCAGTGTGTGCGTCCTCGGGGCAGTGTGTGCGTCCTTGGGGGAGTGTGTGCGTCCTTGGGGGAGTGTGCGCATCCTTGGGGCAGTGTGTGCGTCCTTGGGGGAGTGTGCGCATCCTCGGGGCAGTGTGTGCGTCCTCGGGGCAGTGTGTGCGTCCTCGGGGGAGTGTGTGCGTCCTCGGGGCAGTGTGTGCGTCCTCAGGGCAGTGTGCGCGTCCTTGGGGGAGTGTGCGCGTCCTTGGGGCAGTGTGTGCGTCCTCGGGGCAGTGTGCGCGTCCTTGGGGGAGTGTGCGCGTCCTTGGGGCAGTGTGTGTGTCCTTGGGGGAGTGTGTGCGTCCTCGGGGCAGTGTGTGCGTCCTCGGGGCAGTGTGTGTGTCCTTGGGGGAGTGTGTGCGTCCTTGGGGGAGTGTGCGCATCCTTGGGGCAGTGTGTGCGTCCTCGGGGGAGTGTGCGCGTCCTTGGGGCAGTGTGTGCGTCCTCGGGGGAGTGTGCGCATCCTTGGGGCAGTGTGTGCGTCCTCGGGGCAGTGTGTGCATCCTTGGGGGAGTGTGTGCGTCCTTGGGGCAGTGTGTGCGTCCTTGGGGCAGTGTGTGCGTCCTTGGGGGAGTGTGTGCGTCCTTGGGGCAGTGTGTGCGTCCTTGGGGCAGTGTGTCCCGGATGCTCCCT
>NW_007730915.1:71384-72457 GCF_000696425.1 Galeopterus variegatus | reverse complement strand
ATTACCTTTAACGTGTTCTGATGCAGACAGTGCAGTGGTTGTGGTAAAATACCCGCATCTCCGTAGAACACGATTCCTGCTGCTGTCTCACTGGTTTTCCTTCTCCAGACGTCCTGCTCCCGTGAGCATGTTAGGGGATCATCTCAAGTGCCTCACACATTTCAGTGACAAGGTCACACGGACCCTTCCTAAGGGCGTGGCTAGCAGAGATGACCACGCTGTGCCTTGGTGGCTTTCTCCTGGATGGTGGCCACAAGATGCCTGAAGCAGCAGCTGGCAGGCAGTGGTGGCTCAAGGGCATCACCATTAATGTCTTTGCTACTTCCCTGGGTTTTGGCTCATGTCACCAATGGCCCCACGGCTACCAGCTTCCCCAGGAGGCCATGAGGACAGTGGTGTCACGGCACCATGGTCACCAGGAGATGGGGTGTCAGGTCCTGGTCCTGTGGCCTCAGTCTCCTGAGACCCATCCCCACGGCTCTCAGGAGTGGCACTGGGGTTCTCTGAGTGGAATGCCCACTTGTAGATCCCCGCTGACCCCACACCAGCCCTCTGTGGCCCCTCAGGCAGAGCTGGTGACCCACTCCCAGCCCAGCCTGGAGTTCTGGCTCCTGGACATCTGCCACGTGTGTTCTACTCCAGTGCAGGGGGGACACGAGGCTCTGGGGCCAAGCCTGGTAGTGGGAGGTGGGAGGTGGGGTGTGGGGTCTCGGGTCTCTGGGCCCAGCCTCAGGTGCCTCGGCTCTCATGCCTGATGCAGACCCTGGAGTGAGGGCTTCTCTACCTGGTCCCACCTCCTTGGGACTAACTGGTCCTGGCATCCAGGCCTACCTGGGGGGTGGGCTGGCAAAAGTTACAGCATCTCTCCTCTCTCTCTGCCCTCTTTCCCGAGATCTGAGCTGTCTCAGCAAAAGCCAGGTGCCCAGCTTTATCTTTATTCTCAGTTTAACTGACACTCCAAAGTGGGCACAGTCATCCTTAGACTTCAGGTTTCCGCAACAACACCCCCAACCTGGGGTGGGCGGCATGAGCTGCAGGGAATGGAACGGGCAGGAGGGACGCGGCTCGGTCCC
>NW_007730915.1:66250-71323 GCF_000696425.1 Galeopterus variegatus | reverse complement strand
CAGGTGCCTCGGCTCTCATGCCTGATGCAGACCCTGGAGTGAGGGCTTCTCTACCTGGTCCCACCTCCTTGGGACTAACTGGTCCTGGCATCCAGGCCTACCTGGGGGGTGGGCTGGCAAAAGTTACAGCATCTCTCCTCTCTCTCTGCCCTCTTTCCCGAGATCTGAGCTGTCTCAGCAAAAGCCAGGTGCCCAGCTTTATCTTTATTCTCAGTTTAACTGACACTCCAAAGTGGGCACAGTCATCCTTAGACTTCAGGTTTCCGCAACAACACCCCCAACCTGGGGTGGGCGGCATGAGCTGCAGGGAATGGAACGGGCAGGAGGGACGCGGCTCGTTCTCACCCCACGTCCACTGGCCAAGCAAGGCGCCAGCAGCAGCTGGACATTGTGCCAGGGCCTGCTAGAGCGAAGGACGGGTGGGAAAAGGTTCCAGCATCACCACCTCTGACAGTCACAGCCCTTTCCTTCAGCCGTGAAGAGGGATGATTACGACCTAGGTGGCGCTGACAGGAGCAGACGCCTTTACAAACTTGACCTTGAACTTGCCAAAATTAACAACAAATGATGGTCAATAAAACTCCTGCAGACTCCAGTCCCACAGTCAAGAATCTGCCAAAGTAACTGTGATGCTTCAGAACTTCACTGACCTTGGTATCTGCCGGTGGGGGGCAAGGTCCTGGCTGTAAATTCACGGCATGACCAGCTTAGCTCTTGTTCACCCACAAGCACAACACGATGCGTGAAAATGCCATAGAACTTCACACTATTGTGGAAGTTCAGTGCGTAAGGGATGAAAAGGCTATGCCACTAAAATAATTTACAGCACAGGCGCCTGGGCAGTTTCCCTGCCATACCCATAGAAACCTGCGTGTGCAAACACATACACATGCACACATATGAATGCACAGACACATGCACATACAGTCACACGTATGTATATAAGCACACACAAACACACCCTCATGCACACAATGACACATGCACATAGACACACACATATACACATGAGCACACAACACACACAGACACGTGCACATACACACACATCATGCATGTATAAACACAAGCACACAATGCACATGGACACATACATATACAAAGACACACAAAGACACACACAGATGGATGGACACGTGTGTATGCAAACACGTACAGACACAGGATGTGCGTGTACATCATGCATGTATAAACACAAGCACACAATGCACATGGACACATACATATACACAGACACACAAAGACACACAGATGGATGGACACGTGTGTATGCAAACACGTACAGACACAGGATGTGCGTGTACACACACATGCATATGAACGCACATGCATAATGTCTTTGGTCTACCTAGGGGGACTCAATCCCTCCCCTTTTTTTTCCACTCAAAGCATGACCATGACTCAGATACACCATCGCTTGATTGAAAAATCTGGCAGGTGTATCCACGGAGGACACGGGTGGGCACGTTACCACAGACACAGAGGCGCTCTGCTCCACAGTGCAGGTGCACCAGGCCCGGGCAGGCACACGCCACGTTCAGAACAGGGCATGTGCGTAAGGGAGGAGAGAGTGGAGGAGCCCACAGGTCAGCCTCGGGGGGCTTCCCGCCCCCCTTTCACAGGCCCGAGCACGTCCCATGGCTGAGCTGTCTCCTCTGCAGCTCTGGCCGTGCTCGGTGTCAGGGGTGACGTTTCCTGAGAGCAGGAGGGTGCCCCTCGCCGCCCGATCCCCTCGGTTGCTTTGCATCAGGGTCACAGCCTGTTCTCCCGCTAGGAAGACCTGCCTCGCTCGCTGCTCAGCCACGTGCCTGGAGGCAACCACAGTTGGATTCCTGCTGGGTACGGAGGGGACAGAAAGTCAAAAGCCTCCTAAGAAGTCTTCTAATCTGTTCAAAAGTCACCATAGAGAATCTACACATACATGATTTTTTCCTTGGAGAAATGACATTCCTCACGGTGTCTTAGTCGGCAGATCTGCCACAGAAGCCAAAGCACACGGTGGCTTAAGATCACTGAAGTTTATTCTCACGGTTCCGGAGGCCAGAAGCACAGTCAGGGTGTGGCCGGGCCGTGCTCCCTCCCAGGGCTCCAGACAGGATCCTCCTGCCTTGTCCAGCTCCCGAGGTTGCCGGAAACCCTCGGAGTTCCTGGACCTGCAGCTACAGCGCTCACTCCTGCCTTTGTTCTCACGTGGCGTCTTCCCTCTGGGTGTCTGTGAGTCTCCAAATCGTTTCCTCTTAAGGACACCAGCCATTGCATTTAGGGCCCACCCTAGTCCAGGATAACCTCATCCCAACTAATTCATCCGCAAGACCCTATTTACAAATGAAGCCACACTCACAGGTTCCAGGGGGACATGAATTTTGGGAGGACATTGATCCACCTACAGTGCACAGGGAGACGTGCTGAGATCTGAATAAACACCTGTATCTGTCCCACTTTACTTGGGGTTGTTTCTGTTGTTTTGAACATCTCCTCAAAATTTGGCAGAGTGGAAACTTGAAAGTGGCAGAATATGCACCCAGCAGCTGCAGCTGGGGACGCACCTGCTTCCATCGCAGGACGGCAGCATCTGTGGGGGCCAGCTGCATGGGCAGGACCTGGGGTCAGCACGGGGCTGGGAGGCACAGACACCCATGTGGACAGACACATGGAGTGGCTGTGGTTGTAGAAACAGACGCAGCAGTCACAGACGCAGAGAACCAGTATCTACACAGGAATCAAGGAACTCAGGAGCAAATGAGTCGTATGTTCTCAGTCACTTAAAAGAGAATTTTCTTTTGACTTTCGCATTTATTAATCCAATCAGAGAAGTCTTGAATCCTTTTGTTTTAGGATTTAATAGGCAAAAATTTACTATTAAATATTCCACAAATAAAGCACATGTACAAACACTGACATAATTATTAATTTTCTCTTGAACTATTTTTAAACATTTCTATCCAGCACTTTTATTGAATGCCACTACTACAAGTTATCCTGATGTAGCTTCTAATCAGGCAAATTTTGACTTGGTGTGCTGTGATTTTCTGTGCAACTCTTTGTATTAAATCAAAGCTTCTAACTCACCTGTCATGTTGCAGAAGGCGGGGAAGGGCTGCAGGGGCCCACTGCCATCAGGGTCAACGTGGTAGAGTCCCGACGGGCCACCTCCGTGCTTGTAGGCCTCACACGACGGCTCGTAGAGCGCTGGGGAACGTCAGTCATTCATCAGGACAGAGAGAGCGCAGTGAAGCTCGCAGCCCTTTCACCAAGGTCTGCCTTCTAGTGAACGCTCACCTTCCAGGAGGAAAGGTGACCGTGTCTTAAAAGACAAGACTATGTTTCTAAAGCGATGCATATGGTAATATATCTAACCAGATGGAAGAAAAGAGTGTCGCAATATTTGTATAACACTTTCAAATCCCCAAAGGCAACTGAAGTCACCTAGTCCAAGGGACGGCTTGGTCCCCTGCTGTGTCGGGTCACAAGGAAGCAGACTGTAAGTGTGCACTCAGCAGGGTCATGGGTGCGCCGTGCTGTCTTCTTTTAGTGCCACATGTGACTCGCATGTGAACCTTTATTCTTATGAACCCATCCCAATACCTCTTTCCACCCTCCCACCCGGATTAACAGCCGCGGCTGCTAACTGGGTCCTCACAGTCGGCTGCCGGGTGGTGGCCAAGCCCCCTCCCCTCTGCTCCACCTGCAAACACCCTCAGGACAGTCCACTCAGTGCGAGGTCAACTGTGGCCACAGCTGAGAAACCCTCTCACTTATCTCCTGATTGTTTTCTCAGAGTTCTTGGAATTACAGCTGCTGATAACAGTTAAATAAGAAAAATTAATCCGTCAAAGTATATTTAAGAGGCGTATGCTTTGCGTTGGATTCTGTGCCGGGCAAGAGGGAGAAAAATTACAAAGAGTAGAAGGTGGGCCAGAAGCGATCACCACCACTCCCTGCCCCGAAGCTTCTCCGTGAGACCAAGGGCTGGGGGCCTCGGTCCTGCCCCGCCCCTCCTCCCCAGGACCACACCTCACTCCCTGGAGCAGGATGAGCCTGCCCTGCCTTCCTCCCCTTTGTCAGGTTAAATCACAAAAGAAGTTCAAAGCATCGCACCCAGGCAGCGCCTGCGACCTGGGGCAATGTTGGCCCAGGGAATTTGCAGGGTTTGGAGACAACTGCGGGGGCGGAGACACTACTAGCATCTAGTGGGTGGGGTCCAGGGACGTCTCTAATCACCCTGCAAAGCACTGGATGCTCCCCAATGACAAAGAATTATCTGGGCCCAAAGGTTAGTGGTGCTGAGGTTGAGAAACCCGCTCCAAGGTGCAGAGTGAAGGGTCGGTAGTGGAACCCTCGGTGTGTCACTGGTACAGTGAGGACTGAGCAGCATCCGGGGCCTCCGGCTGGCGTACGGAGCAAACTTGGTGACCACAGAAAGGTTAAGACAGTCCTGGCTTCTACCTAACGGTCACCTCCAGCACCCCATCACGGCACATCAGGGCAGACAGGACACCCTGAAGTCCGAATCCCAGGGACTTGGACCCTCCTGCCCGGGATCCTCCTGAGAACCCATTCGACTTTGCAAACACTGAAACCTTGAGGTGGCCAGGTCCCCACCGTGCACCGTTGCCACACAGCTCAGAAAGAGCCGTGGCCCAGCTCGGAGCCAGAGGTCACGCCAGCCGGGCCGGCCCAGCCTCCCGTTTCTCTTCCACCGTTCGGTTTCTTATGCTCATTTCCCTTTTGTCTGCTCCTTCTTTCCTATGGATTTTTATGTTTTTTCACACACGTGACCCTAAGGGTGAGGGGCGGGGGGTGGGGGGGGCTTACGGCGGGGGCAGGGGGCGCCCACGGAGCCGGTGCTGGAGCAGTCGCAGCGGAGGTCCGTCGAGGTGTGGGAGCATACGCCGTCGTGCTCGCAGTAGTTGGGCAGACACCTGAAGGAAGGAGCAGAGCTGTCTGTTCCCACCTCGGTCACCCTGAACCACGGGTCATTCGGGCTGAAGCTACGTAAATACACGGAGGCCACGTGCCAGCCACTGACACGGGATTCAACATGGCCACAAGGAGTGAGCTGCTCCTACGAGT
>NW_007730915.1:60480-65484 GCF_000696425.1 Galeopterus variegatus | reverse complement strand
GGGGGGGGGGGGGGGGGGGGGGCTTACGGCGGTGGCAGGTGGCGCCCACGTAGCCGGTGCTGGAGCAGTCGCAGCGGAAGTCCGTCCAGGTCTGGGAGCATACGCCGTCGTGCTCGCAGTAGTTGGGCAGACACCTGAAGGAAGGAGCAGAGCTGTCTGTTCCCACCTCGGTCACCCTGAACCACGGGTCATTCGGGCTGAAGCTACGTAAATACACGGAGGCCACGTGCCAGCCACTGACACGGGATTCAACATGGCCACAAGGAGTGAGCTGCTCCTACGAGTGTCCCCTCTGGACACTCAACCCCGAGTTAATAAACCTGCCCGACTCTGCCCTTCACCGTGCGTCAGGGACAGCGGGACTTGGGGTTCTCCCCTTTATAACGCAGAATCGTTTGTCTTTTCTAACAAAATCATTTGTGTCTTCTTACGTGTGGCCAGAAATAGCGGCTGCTTACAAAATTCACAGAGATGCTTCATCGTGTTGAATTATTCCATTGCTTAAGTTTGCAACAGGAAGAACAGAAGCGGAGGGGAGAGACCGAGAGCAGCGATGGGGGAGCAGGGACAGGCAGGTAAATCCTGTCCCCACGCGACACTGGCCCGGGACCCCCAGGGGCATGAGTTGTGGGCTCACGGTCATTGTTGGGATGATTCTTCCGTCTAGGATTTAGAGTAAAAGTCCGGTCAGGACCAAAGTTTCACATGCATTTTGTTTCCCCCCAAAGAAACAAATCAGGAAACACTTGGGAAAATCCAACAGCCATCTGTACGTGACGGTCACTCTACCCAATTAGGATAGAGAAGGGGACACTTCAAATTTCACTTACAAGACTCGTACAGATTTTCATTGATTATAGTATAATTGATTTTCTTGAATACAACAAAGTAAATGTTCATTATCAAATATTCAAACAACCCAGAAGAGTACCAAAAAAAGTAAAAATCATTTGAAACCTTAGCAATAAAATCACCGTTATAGGTACGCCTGTTTGTTTACATTTAAGGACATAACACGTACTTATACATGATATTTTGCCACCTTTTAATCAATGATTCATTAATATGCCATGATTATCTCCATGTCAATAAACTTATGTTTGAATTAGCACTCGATAGGTCAAAGAAATCCGCTACCTCAGTTACCATAATTTATCTGCAATGTTCTCTATTTGGATTTATTGGAACCTGGTGTGATGAAGACAGTTCATAAACAAGGAAAGTCAACAGTGTGACCGACACCACTAGTGGTTACTCAGATCCACGACGACAGACCCGGGTGTTTTCCTGCAGACACTAGAGAAATGGCTTCAGCCCGTGAAGAGCTGGGCCACTGTGTGGAGACTGGAGACGCGGCCCTTCCGCCTGCGGCGAGTGTGCTGATTTCTAATTGGTCTGATTCACAACCCACTGGCCGCATCATTTTTCCTATTTCGGGGCTGGCAGGGGGTTTACTGTTGTGAACTGAGGAGGTGAGACGTGTCCTGTTCATTCAGGGCTGCCCTGATGTGGGTCCCCCATAAACGCTGCCCGGTGGCCTCTCCGACCCCGAGCCCCAGCATCTCCACCCCGAGGCCTCAGACACGATGGTCATTGTGTGAACTTCTGCAGACAAAAAAACCACCGCCCAGGGGGACGTGCCTTGAAAGAGCTCGACTCACGTGGATTCCCTCCCTGTCTGCATGTTTCATTCTGAGAAAGTGAAATGGGGGCTCCTGGGAACTAGAGGGTGTCTTTTCTGCTGGCTCACTCTTCCCCTCCAACACCAGGGACCATGCACGGGACCAAGGGCGTCCTCCCAGCCCTGGACCAGCGGCCATTCCCCTCCCCTCACCCAAAGCCCCGGACCTGGGCTGGGAAGGAGATCCCTGACCACGTCTGTCACCAGGTGCAGAAAGGAAGGAAGGAGGTGTGGGCAGTGCTGGGAGACGAGAGCACGTGGGTGTGAGCGAGCAAGTGTGCATGTGAATGAATGAGTGTGAGAGTATGTGAGTGCATATGAGTGTGTGTGTGTGTGAGTGTGTGCGAGTGTGTGCGTGTGTGTGTGTGTACATGTGTGGGTGTGGCTCCTCCCCCATGCACAGGAGCTGGGCTGTCATTGCAGCGTCGGTTTATTATGACTGGAGACCTGGACGCCCACTGCACAGAGGTGGGGGCCCCCTTCCCTTTCTGGACATAGAAAAGCATCGGTGCCACCTCACAGGAGGCTGTGCTCCCAGTGAGTGCTGGCCTGGTGTGGGCAGTTCTGGAGGTGTCCTCAGTTCTGACAGGCAACGGGGAGCCCTGTTGAACAACGCACTGTCACCAAGCAGAGGGCACCTGGGATGCTGGCATCCTCCACGCACAGCATCTGAGAAATGAACTATAGAAGTCTAACCTGGAGCAGAGTGTTAGGAAACCATACATTTTCACATACGTGAAGGACCAGGTTGTATCAGAGGGTGTGCGTGTGCTCAGCTCAGCCACACAGTAGACATAGCTGGAGGGACGAGTTTCACTAGAGCCACCAGCAATGGCCAGAATGGAGTGACAGGAGGATCTACCTCCCACCTGAATGGACAAAGCACATGGAGTGGTGGCTCATTTTCAAGACTCTGGTCATCAGGCAAGAAAGGCCAGTCATTCCTCAGACGTCGAAAACAAAGAATGTGTGTGGCTGTGATGGCCTCAGGCCCCTGAGGGAGTCTCCAGACCATGATGAAGGAAGGCGCAGGGTCCTGACGAGCCCAGGAGCACCTGAGTTGGGGAGATGGAGCTGCGAGCTCAGGGATGCCAAGGCGCCTGGTGTGAGCAGGACAGACAGCCAGAGGACAGTGCCACCAGGGAGACTTCCGGGGATCTGTAGAGGCCCCCAGAGCATCCAGTGCTGGGCACCGTGTGGTGTGAGGAAACTCTCCACAGCCAGGGAAAGAACCACCCAGAAGGAGTAGAAGGAGAAAGAGCCTGTGCTGACACAGGGCTGGGACAGTGCCCGCCCTCACCAGTGAGAGACAACAGTCTCATCGTGCACAGGGCTGGGACAGTGCCCGCCCTCACCAGTGAGAGACGGCAGCCTCGTCGTGCACGGGGCTGGGACAGTGCCCGCCCTCACCAGCAAGAGACGACAGCCTCATCGTGCACAGGGCTGGGACAGTGCCTGCCCTCACCAGTGAGAGACGACAGCCTCGTCGTGCACAGGGCTGGGACAGTGCCCGCCCTCACCAGCGAGAGACGACAGCATCATCGTGCACAGGGCTGGGACAGTGCCCGCCCTCACCAGTGAGAGACGACAGCCTCATCGTGCACAGGGCTGGGACAGTGCCTGCTATCACCAGCGAGAGAGGACAGCCTCGTCATGCACAGGGCTGGGACAGTGCCCGCCCTCACCAGTGAGAGACGACAGCCTCGTCGTGCACAGGGCTGGGACAGTGCCTGCTATCACCAGCGAGAGACAACAGCCTCGTCGTGCACAGGGCTGGGACAGTGCCTGCCCTCACCATTGAGATACGACAGCCTCGTCATGCACAGGGCTGGGACAGTGCCCGCCCTCACCAGTGAGAGACGACAGCCTCGTCGTGCACAGGGCTGGGACAGTGCCCGCCCTCACCAGCGAGAGAGGACAGCCTCGTCGTGCACAGGTGCAGCTCTCAGAGTGGTCCTGCCCCAGCGCTGGATGAGGCACTGCTCAGCCTCACAGAGCTTACGGTCAAGATCTGAAGGAACACAACTCGTCCAAGAACAAAGCACAAGAATATCCGTAGAGTTACAAAGTTACACAGCACCAAATAAGGTAAAATTCACAATGTGTGACACTCCATTTAATTTTACCAGACATGCTAAGAAGCAGTAAAATGTGGCCATAACTAGGGGACAAATTAACCAACCCAAGCCAGAACTGACAGATGCTAAACTTGGTAGATAAGAACTTTTTGGTATATTAAAATAAGTAAGTATAGATATAAAAAATATAAAAACGCTCCAATTAAGTTTCTAGAGATAAAACAACAGTGTTTAATCTGAAAAATACACTTAATAGGATTAATAGCAGATAAGGCATCACAGAAAATATTAGTGAATATGGAGGCAAAGAAAAAAACTAAAAGGAAACAGAAAGAAGAATTTAAAAAACAAGAACAAGGCATCAGAGAACTGTGGGGCAACTCCAAGTGGTCAATGAAACATGCAGCTGACGCTCCTGAAGACAGGAAAGAGGGGGAGAAAGAAAAAAGTATTTGAATTAATAATGACATTGGGAAATTTACCAAATTTGATACAAGTTAGAAACTCACAGGTCCCAAAATCCCAATGTCCCACAAGCACACAAATATGAACAAAACTACATAAAAACCACACTAAGCCACCTCATAATAAAATTTCTTCAAACCGGTAATAAAGACAAAATCTTGAAAGCACCCAGTGAAATGACGTGTGTCATTCAGAGGAAGAGAGGAAAGGCTAAGAGATTTTCGTCCGAGCCAATGGGAGACAGGAGAGCGCAGAGCAGCCCTGCTGGAGAGGAGAGAACGAAGGCGGAACAAACACCCGACCAGACTCGAGAGCATTCAGGGGACCCATCGTCAACAGCCCTGGAAAACTACCGTGAAAGAAAGTTCTTCACACAGATAAAGAGTGTCAACATCCGTCTGCACAACAGAGCACAAAGCAGCAATGTGGCGACTGCATTTCACGTGTGCGCACACGTGTGTGTTGCATGTTATTTACATTTGTTAAAAGAGAGTGGACGGTTTAAGCAAAGCAAGCACAGTGTAGGGAGGATTTGCAACCCGTGTAGGGTGAAAGGCACAGCGACCACAGCCAAGGCCTGGGGCAGAGGTGGGGCTGCAAGTGCAGTTTCTCACTGTCCACGGAAGGCTGCGGTCCTCCTCCAAGGGATTCGTGGATTCAGCAAAATCCTAATCAAACTCCCAGAGGAAGTTTTTAAAGAAGTTTACATGCTAGTTCTAAAATTGGCATGAAAATGCAGACACCAGCCATTCCCTTCCTGGCATTTACCCAAGGTAAGTG
>NW_007730915.1:55018-60330 GCF_000696425.1 Galeopterus variegatus | reverse complement strand
AAGTTTACATGCTAGTTCTAAAATTGGCATGAAAATGCAGACACCAGCCATTCCCTTCCTGCTGTTTACCCAAGGTAAGTGCAGTGGTGTCCGCACCTAGTGTGCACATGGTGCTTATAGCGGCTGTGTCTGTGCAGTCAAACGCCGGAGACAATCAAAACGCCCATCACCACGCAAACGGAGAAACAGACATGCGCTTTCCACACAAATAAAAAAGAACAAACTACTGGCACACACAACAACATAGGTGCACGGCAAGTGTATGTATTTCTTTTTATTTCTTCCGAGAGCACATAAACATGAGATGAGATGCTTTTAGAAGTTAAAAACGAAACCCATCCAGGGTTACTATACAAAACTGTCTGTCACCGAAAATGCCCATGTTACTTTTATGTTACTTCCTTAAATCTTAGCCTGAAGTTTTATTTAAAAACACTAAATTAACATTTATGATCTTTTTCTAAGTTGATAAATATTATTAAACATATTTTTCTGTGTGCTACTATAATGACAAATTTGTCTATGTGTCTGTTAAAAATCCACTTTTATTCAAAAGAGTTTCACTTACAGACTGGATTAGTTATATTTCTTGTGAAAAGCTGTGGTGTTAGAACATATCCACACCGGGAAGAAATGGGTAACTGAATCACCACGTTACTAAAATAACTTTCCACGAGCCGAGATGGTAGCAGACACAACTGGACCAAGGGTCGCTGACTCTCCCAGGGCTGAGAGCGCGAGAGCTCCCCACCAGCCCATCCCGCCTGCGGTGATGGCCCACGTGGGGCCTCCTTGCAGAGGGGAGCAGGCCTGGGAAGCCTCCTGAACATCCACCCCGAGTTCCAGGTCTGTCCTGCAGAGCCGTGTGGCTGTGACTTACCCACGAGATGATAGTTTCTACACCCCAAAGCCACGTAATCCAAAAATAAAAGTTGAGGTTTATTGGCCAAAGTCTCCTTTTCCGAATCTTTCATCAGGATTTCCACCCCAAATGAATGGAACACGTACATATGGGGAAATGATTCTGAGTTTAAAAGAACTCGGGGTTTAGTGAATGAGTCATTCAATTGTTGGCAACTGTGTTTTCCTGATCTATTGTAAATGATGATAAATTTGGTGACACACGACACTGAATTCCAATTATTCTTCAAACCAGGACTAAGAGGCCTGATAAACCTGAAAATAGATTTTAAAAACAGGCAAATGCTTACTCTGACTGAATTGCTCATACAAGTGAAAACAGGAGAGAGGTTTTCAAATTGTTAAGTTTACCCACAAGTACATCAGCACTTGCAACGGGAACGGCACTGCACAGCCACTCTGTGCACCCAGGTAATCCACGCTACAGAGCCCGACTGTTGCTGCCATAACGACGTTTACGCTCCTTTTTTCCCCCGTGTTTTGTTTTTACATTTTACTTATCTTCTCTCCAGTGACTGTGGATGATTATAGCAACATCAAGAGAATTCGCTGTCAGTGAGCCTTTGAGAGTAGCATTCTTCCCAGATGCCATCGCTCGAAAGAAGCCATTTCCTTCAATTACAGACACAAGTTCCTTACTTTTTCTTACAAAATAAAACTGCCTCACTTCTTGTATAACTTTGGAGGCAGGGAGGGGGGAGACTATTTCCCAACCCAGTTTCTTTTGCAGTCCCCCCTCAACGTTTCACGAGTGGCGTGGCAGAATGCTGCCCTACCTGTCCAGGATGCCGCAGGTGTCGATGTGAAGGTCGCTGAAGCTGCCCAGGGTGCCCTGCTGCACGGAGATCAGGTCCACGTCCTGGCCGCTGATGGAGATGAGCCGCAGGCATCCCTGGAATCCGCCTGCTGTGTGCTCACAGCCAAGCCCGGAGCTGCGAGGGAGGCAGCCTGAGGGTTCCACACAGGAGGCAAGAGAGCATGGTGAGGGGACACGGCACTGCACGGTGCCACCTCCTGCCCAGACACCGTGTTTAGATTTCCTGCCACTCATGAGAAGGCCTCTGCTCACCACGGGGAGAGTGAAAGGTCAGCAGAACACAAAGTAACCCTGGAATCAGGAATGTAAGGAAGATGGACATACGTTAGGATTTAAAATTCACTGAATTCAAAGCCTGAATTTTTAAGTACACTAGAAAATTTAACTCCTTTTATCATTATGAATATTAAGTGAAAAAATCAGATGCACACGGATTTAAAATTAGAAATGAAATAACAGGTTTTATTATTATATGTAAGAATTGCTGAAAGTGTAGACTGGGAAGAGTCTTATTAAGCCTGCGTGTGCCAGGGCGCAGTTGCGGGTGTGCGCCAGGGCGCAGTCGTGGGCGTGCGCCAGGGCGCAGTCGTGGGCATGCTCACGTCCCGTGGTCCTGAAGACTCGCGTAAGCAGAAGAAGGAAAATGCACATTTGCTTTTATAACAATCATTTTTGTCTTAGATGATTTAGTCAAACATATAACCAAAAGCTAAATTTTGACATTAACATCTTAATACATTAAAAAGTGACTCTTCATGCAATAGCAAGTGCACTGTACAGAAAAACCACCCTATATAATCTGCTGTATAAAAAGGATGTGAACATTTGGGTCACCCCCAAAGTTAGACCACCATCATTTACCCAACCATGTAGAGGTCTCTGTGCAGTGGCTCCTGGGCCGTGCCCTTGCAGGGTCACATCGGATCACTGCTCTCAGAAGTGCCACATGAGTTGCAGCATCACAGCACCTTGTGCAGGGGCTCTGTCCCTCCACACAGCAGGAGCCACTACTGCAGTAGGAGGATCTGTGCTCCCAGGTGGCTGCAGGACAGGAGGTGCTCAGAGTGGCCGGGGACTGTGGGGAGCAGGGCGCCCCAAGCACATCTTTGTGTTTACTTAATTACCACTAAATGCAAGTGAGCACACGCGTGCAGCATTCCTATTGTTTAATGCCAAACACTTTTGCACTGATTTTGTTTTGTGACCTTGCCTTTTATACCTACTATTCATCTCGTGAGATAACGCCTCACTAATCTCTAGCCCAGAGCATCATTCTTCCCTAATTATGACTAAAACAGATTGATAATTGTTTTAAATTTAGGAAATCTACCAATTATCCAAATAGTAAAAATTATCACATTATATTACTATTTAAAATGTAGGTTGAGGTGTTATGACCATCTGAAGATATATTTTGACAAACTGAAATAGTTTTGTTAAGCATGGAGTTCACTCATTAAATTTAAGTTCTTACTTTTTAAGAGGTGTCCTGCTGCTCTGTGTGAATAATCGGTGACAAATGTCAAAGAACTGGTGATTACAAAAATGCGGCCTCTTGAGTCCTGCGTGATGCGTACTGATTTCCCATGGTAACTGCATGTTTAGTCTTCGCTCAGGCTTTAATAATAGTTATAACTATTCAATACTTTCTCTTTCCAATAATTTACATTAATGACAAATGCAAGCGTGTGTGTATATCTCCAGCTGTTATAAAGCACATTAAAATGCTATATACTAGCCATGTGGAAATGTTAAGTTTCAAATTAAAAATTATGTCACAAAAATCTATTCAGCCTCTGAAGCCTTCATCCATCATTTTCTTATTTTAAGAGTAACACACACAGTTCAAACAGCTAAGTGCCCACAGAAAACTGCACATAGTAAGCCTGGGTTAGCTCTGTAGATGAGATCCACTTTATCTCTTACCATTTACTATATTAGGGCTGAACAGATATTAATGCAATAAAAAATTTTTGAGCAACCATTATATTCCAGAAATAGGGTTAGAACTATTTTGCTAATCTCCCTTTCTCATAAAATATTATTATTTAATTCTTTCAGAACAAAATAGATTCTGAAACTTTGACAAAAGTGGAGACAGCAGCCAGAGAGGGAGTCACGTGGCTTCCCAGAGACACGCACATGTGGCTACAGACCTCAGCAAAGAAAGAGCCGAGGGACCGAGACAGGTGCAGCTCAGCTCGCCCTTCGTGGGCAGAGGTGTCCAGCTGTGAGACCCCAGGCCAAAGTGCTGAGATGTAAAGATTTCTGGAAAAAACCTAATCCCAATTGACTGGCGGTTATCTGAGACTGCGAGGGAGACAGCCGGTTCTGTGGCTCCCAGCGTGGCAGGAGGTTGCCCCAGGTGTCTCTGTACCAGGCACCTGTGCTGTGAAGCTCAGAGAGCTCAGAGCAGCGGCAGGGGGTAGGTGAACTGAGCAGCACAGAGGGTCTGCTGGGGCTGACCGGGATCCGTCATCAATGGGGCAAATGCAGAAACCTGTGTCAGGATGTGGGGGAGCTGCTGGAAGCAACTTCACAAAGAAAGCTCGGTCTGCGGGGCAGGGGAAGTGAGCCACCAACAGCAGAATTCTCCGTGGCAGGTGCACAGCGCCGCTGTCCCTATGCAGATCAGCCTCACCATAAGGAGTCCTACGTGTGAGCAGATGAGGCCAGAATAGACCAGCAACATGAGACGGTCACACCAGGGGCCCACCCAACGCACTGCAGACAGAGGACCTTTACAGGCTTTCTCCTCAGCTGTCAGCTGAGCCTGCACCAGGGGGGACGTCAGGGAGGGAGGTGCACGTGGGGCCTCTCAGCATGCGGGGTGTGGGCTACAGGAAGACTAGGCCACTGTCCCTATGCAGATCAGCCTCACCATAAGGAGTCCTACGTGTGAGCAGATGAGGCCAGAATAGACCAGCAACATGAGATGGTCACACCAGGGACCCACCCAATGCACTGCAGACAGAGGACCTTTACAGGCTTTCTCCTCAGCTGTCAGCTGAGCCTGCACCAGGGGGGACGTCAGGGAGGGAGGTGCACGTGGGGCCTCTCAGCATGCGGGGTGTGGGCTACAGGAAGACTAGAGCAGGGAGCCCTGAGAAATGCAATGAGGTAAATGAGCTCCAGTGCCACAGGGACTCTCTTTCATAATGTAAATTATACTTCCATGAAGCCTCTTAGAAAAGTGAAGTTGTCCATATTTGCGGAACTTTGGGGGAATGTGCCACACGAGGGAGAGTGAAAACTATGAGAAGAATCACTGCCGCAGCCTGCAAGGGTGGTGAAGAGGAACTTTGGGGGTGTCGGCGTGCTGAGCCCCCACTCACCTCCAAAGTAGTAGGCGACCCCTGAGTAGGTCTCCACGGAGGCCGCAGTGTGGACAGTGGAGGCCACGTCCTTGTCCACCCTCATGCTCAGGTGGCTCCTGGTAGCCATCAAGGAGACAGAATGCCACCGCCCATCATTTAACCCAACACCTGGGGAATCAAATCACATCAGGTAAAAGAGACACCTGTAAGCCACAGATCTCACAAGTACTTACAAAAAGTGATAAAAAAAAAAAAAA
>NW_007730915.1:41611-54462 GCF_000696425.1 Galeopterus variegatus | reverse complement strand
AATGAGTCCAGCAGGTGCAGGATCCCAAAGAAGGGCTGAAGGGACCCCCCACACACATGCATGTCCACCCCACAGTGCATCCTGGATGGCCCAACACCACGTGCCAGGACACCGAACCGCTCCATCTTTGTCACTTAACTTCTGGGGGCCTGTGTAAGTGCAGTCATTCCCCCAAATCCCAGGATGGATAAAGGACAGCTTTGGGTTACCCTCCTGCTACTTCACTCTCTCCAGCTGGGGATCCTGAGTCTGCACAGCAGCTGCTGTGATAGCAAAACCTCCATGCAGCGAGCTTTGTAGGGAACATGCCTGTTGCAACCACGTGTAAGCAAACACACGTGCGAACATTGAGGGCTGCATCAGGCCAGTCTGTCCTCACACATCTGCTGACACGGAGCCAGAAATCTCTCACCTGGACCTAAAGGGATTCACGTCTCCAGATCGTGCTTGTTGAGATGTCTCCCCATGTGGAGGCTGTTAATTCTGATGGCCTCAGCAGGGAGCCAGGCACAGGCGAGGTGTCCCAGGAAAGTATGGCTCTGCCCAGGGCCAGGGAGGAGGATGGGGCTGAGGAAGCTGCTCCTGGTCAGCGTGGACTTGCTCATATTATCAATCTCCCCATCATCTAATGGCCATCAAAGGCCCATGCTGACAAGGTGGGGGTGGCAATGCAGGTCACAGCAGTACCTCCTGCACCTACCGAGGAGAACGTGGCTCTATAGGGAGCATACACTCCTTGAGTTACCAGATTCCCAGTTTTTTATATGAAGAAAGACATCTGGATTCTGTTGTTGAATTTCCTAACTTTTTATTTATGTATTTCCTTTATTGATTATGCATATTCATGGGGTATAGAGTTGACCGTCATCACCTGTACCCAAGATGTGATGGTCAGATCAATAGTGTCAGCATGCCTATTACCACAAATTGTGATTATTCCTCATGTCCCCCACCCAATTGATCCCCAACCTCTCTCCCTTTCCCCCTCCATCCCTAGGTCTGCTCTCTCCCTCTGCAAGTCCAATGAACCACTGTGGCCTTTCCTTCCTTCTTTCTCTCTTAACTCCCACTTATGAGTGAGGACATGTGGTGTTTTCCCCTCTATGTCTGGCTTATTTTACTCAACATAATTTTCTCCAAGTTCATCCATGTTGCTGAAAATGGCAGAATTTCATTCTTTTTTATGGCAGAGTAGTATTCCGTGGTGTATATAATATACCACATTTTCCTTATCCAGTCATCCATCAATGGACACTTAGTTGCTTCCATATCCTGGCTATTGTGAACACAGCTGCGATGAACATGGGAGTGCAGGTGTCCCTTCAACATGATGATTTCCATTCCTCTGGGCATGTACCCAGAAGTGGGATTGCTGGATCATATGGTAGATCTCGAATGGAAGATCGATCTGTAGTTGTTTGAGCAACCTCCATACTGTTTTCCATTGTGGACTAATTTACAGCCCCACCAATCCCGCCAACAGTGCAGGAGTGTTCCCTTCTCTCCACTTCCTCATCCACACATGTTATTCTCTGTCTTTTTGGTTTTAGCCAGTCTAACGGGGGTGAGATGATATCTCAATGTGGCTTTAATTTGCATTTCCCTGATGACTAGTGATGCTGAGCATTTTTTAAAGTGCCTGTTGGCCATTTGTATGTCTTCCTTAAAAAAATGTCTATTCAGCTCCTTTGCCCAGTTTTTAATTGTTTTATTTGTTTTTCTACTGCATAATTGCTTGTGTTCCTTGTATATTCTGGATATTAGTCCCCTGTCAGATGTATAGTTTGAAAATATTTACTCTCATTCTGTGGGTTGTCTTTTCACTCTGTTGATTGTTTCTTTTGTTGTGCAGGAGCTTTTTAGTTTGATATAGTCCCATTTGTTTATTTTTTCTTTTGTTGCTTGTGCTTTGGGGCTCTCATTCATAAACTCTTCGCTCAGTCCTACTTCTTGAAGTGTTTCTCCTATATTTTCCCTTAGTAGTTTCACAGCTTCAGGTCTTATACTTAAGTCTTTAATCCATTTTGAGTTGATTTGGGTGTATGATGAGAGGTGTAGGTCTAGTTTCATTCTTCTGCATATGGATGTCCAGTTTTCACATCACCACTTATTGAAGAGTCAGTCTTCTCCCCAATGTATGTTCTTGTTGCCTTTGTCAAATATCAGTTGGCTGTAAGTCTGTGGGTTGTTTTCTGGGCTGCCTATTCTGTTCCATTGGTCTGAGTGTCCATTTGTATGCCAGTACCATGCTCTTTTGGTTACTATAGCTTTGTAGTATAATTTGAAGTCAGGTAGTGTTATGACTCCAGCTTTATTTATTTGCTCAGGATTGCTTTGGCTATTCGGGGTCTTTTGTTGTTCTGTATTAATGTTAGGATTATTTTTTATATTTGTGTGAAGAATGTTATTGGTATTTTGATGGGGGTTGCATTGAATTTGCACATTGCTTTGGGTAGTATAGACATTTTCACAAACGTTAATTCTTCTAGTCCAAGAGCATGGAATGTCTTTACATCTTTTGGTGTCTTCTTTAATTTCTTTCAACAGTGATTTGTAGCTCCCATTGTAGAGATCTTTCACCTCCTTGATTAAATTGATTCCTAGGGTTTTGTTGTTGTTACTGTTTTGGGCGACTACTGTAAATGGGCTTACTTTCTTCATTTCTCTTTCTGTTAGCTTGTTATTGGAGAATATAAATGAAACTAATTTGGTGGCATTGATTTTGTATCCTGCAACATTACTGAAATTATTAATCAGCTCTAAGAGTTTTTTGCTAGAGTCTTTAGGTTTTTCTATATATAGAATCATGTCATCTGCAAATAGGGACACCCATGATTAAGATGTTCATGTGCTTAAGGTTGTCCGATAGTGCTCTTAGACATTCTTCATTTTTTAAAATTCTTTTTTCCTTTTTTTGGTCTGGCTGGGTTATTTCAAAAACACCATCTTTGAGGTATGAAATTCTTTCTTCTGCTTTCTCTAGCCTGCTGCTCAAGCTTTCTGTTCTGTTTTTTATTTCATTGAGTGAATCCTTCAGTTCTAGAAGTTCTGTTACATTCTTTTTTAGGGTATTAATCTCTTTGTAAATTTCCTCCTTCATATCCTGGATATTTTTTCTTGTTTTATTGTGTTCTCTAATTGATTCTTCTCTTATCTCTTTGTGTTTTCTTAAGATCAGTGCTCAGAATTCTTTTTCAGACATCTTAAGGGTTTCCTGCTCTATGGGGTCTGGTACTTGAGAATTACCATATTCCTTCAATGGTGCCATATCTTCTTGTTTATTTGTAGTTCTAGTATTTTTCCCTGATTTTTGGTCATCTGGTAGGGTGTTTGTTTCTTCTATTAGTCTGGAATGGGCTATCAGAGGAAAGACTTGTTCCTCTATCTGTAGACTCTGCTGGTGGATTTTCTTGTATAAATGCAGTTGAGTGTGCAGTAGGCTGTCTCAGCTCCTTCTTGGGTGGTGGGTGGGCCTCTCCAGGGCTCAGGTGTGGGCCTGTGGCAGTGGGGACAGCAGTACATGGGACAGCACTCACCTGGTTTCCCATTTGGGTGATGGGCAGTCCTCTCTGGGGCTCAGGAATGGGCCAGCAGAGGTGTTCTACCTGAAAAGTCTTATCAAAGCCTCTGTCTAACAAAAAAAAATGCCCCTTTCTGCAGGTGAGAGTGGGTCATGAGGTGAGCAGAGGGCTCGGCCCCCAGGAGCATCCTGGCTGGGATGTCCCTATGGGTTTGGCCACCATCTGCTTGTGCAGTGAGCACCTGGGCTGGAGGGGGTTCCCAAGAGTCTCACAATGAGCCTTCTTCCATGCATGAGGCCAACAGCCATTTTCATTGTCATATTTCATGATGAACCAAGCACATCAGAAGATGCAAAGTGCCAGAGGGGGGTGTGCACACCTGGGTGTGTCATTAACAAAGCACTAATGTGATAGGGTGGGAGGGGTGTCAGGAAGTGTAGGAGACTTTCTCAGGTAACCCCGACCCCCAGGCACACTGCTGGTGGGATAGGGCGGGGTGACCATCCCTGTTCATCACTAACTTTGGTGTGTCAGGTTCAGGTGCCTGGAGTGGGGACCTAAGTGTCTTAGGACTCCAGGAGTCATCTTTAAAATTCATGCTCTTTGTGTGTAAAGCTCTGCGAGGATCTGAGGTGATACAGCCATGCTCTGCAGCTCCAGGGACACACATTACCTGCAGTAATGTCACTTTGTGCATGTCCTGGGGGCAGGTGCATACTCAGCTTGAGGCTCCCATCCTTGAGGGCGAGGAGGAGACCCCCTGAGCCTGGGTGAGGTTGGCTGGACAGCAGCAGCCCTGCACTGTTCCATGTCCGGAACTGGAAGCTGACCGAAGCCCCGTCCTCCCCAGGGGTGCCAGGCAGTGCTAAGTAGCTCCTGGTGCTCAGAAATGTGGCCGGCACTGTCTGTGGGTGTGAGCAGGAGAAGGAGATATTTCCCTGAGGATGGAAGAGACAGAGGCAGTGCTGAGGGGCTTCTGGACACTTCCATCACAGGCAGGTGGACTCTACCTGTCACCCCAGCTTCTCTGGGATAACCTGTTCTCTGTCCAACCCCCAACAGATTCCGATGACCTTCCCAACATCTCCTGTGTCCTCCCCAGTGACCGGCATCCAGGAAGGAGCCCAGCGGACATTCAGGTGATGCTGACCCTGGCACTGGATGAGCACAGCCACCTACCCAGCTTCCCAGACTTGGCCCCACAGGTCCCAACACACTGTCCTCCTGAAGGTGTAAAGATGCTGAAACAGGGTTCTCACCCGAGTACAGGGGACCTCACTTTACACAAATCTGGATGAGCTGCCGGGTGAGGCCCGGGGTCATGGGAGGTGGCAGCCTTTGCAGAAGGACCGCAAGAGGCACTGGCTGGAGCCGCTGGCTTCTGCCATGTCAGGAGGGCTCAGCCCAATGTGAAAAATTCATCTTTCAGGAGTGGGTTCCGTTAACAAAGCCCAGGAGATTGGGATTTTAACCAGAATGCTGTATTAACTGGTGTATACAAATAATGTGCCGGCACAGAGTGATCAAAACCATGCCCAAATGCTACAGCCATCAGGAAGCATGTCTGGGATTTCAGCCTGGAGTCAGCCTCAGATTAAATGACACCATGCTGAGCGTCTGTCTGTCATCTCCCTGTGAGTCACAGAGAATATCACAATAGCATATTGATTACATGCCTGTGTTCAAACTTCCACAGCAAACGCTTTGCTCCAAATGTCTCAAGTGCCGTGATATTGAATGTAAGGAATCTGGGAGCTCTCCCTGTGGGGTTCGGAGACCCCACTGGCTCACTGGGAATTGCGTCTGAGGGGACTGGCCTCTGGAGAGTAATAACATCTCCACTCAAGGAAAATGCAAGCTGAGACTTAATCTTCTTTTTACGTTTTAAGCAAGAGCGTGTTTCCTCGTCTCGTATAAAGAACAAACATCAGTTTCCTTCACTCTGACTGGGCTCACGTGTCAGGCGCACACCGCCCTTCTGAGGAAGCTGCCAGATCAATCACATCATCCTGGACATTTGGACATTTAGGAGCAGCCAGGAAGCCACCTCTCAGACACCAGCCAGTCCCCAGGGGACTCACCGTAACGAGGATCTGTGGTCTGTGCCGCTTGGCCAAGTCAATGATGTCCTCTCCATTAACATTAATGTTTTCTAAACATCCACGGAAGCTCTTCCTCGGAAACGTCACTGGCTTTCCAGGTGCTGAGATCCCCCCAAAGCTGATCTTAGAAACAAACATCACATCAGTAGCATTCTTCAGTGATTTTCTGACAATCTGCTTAAAACATTTACAATTCATGGGTAGAATAGAAACAGTCACAGGTAGATTAATTTTGCCTAATTTTATAACATAGTGTTTGTTAATTTTAAATAAAATTCTGAGACATAGAACCTAAAACATTTCACATGAGCCGATACCCACTCGCACTGGAGTGTCTGCACCCACATTAGGGAGAAAAGGTGATTTAGCTTCAAACTGGGGCACTTGGGAGGAAAAGGAGCTGTTGCCACCTGCGCCGGGGTGGTCGGAGGAGGGTGGGCCGGGACACAGGGTCCCCGCACCGGAACACCGGGCCCCACCCCTTCCCCTCCGGCCCTGCATGATGTTTTGTGCGGCTCCATCTCCCTTCCCCCTTAATGTACTTCCTCTCTGGGAAGTTTCATTGCCTTGGGGTGACCGTCTGCAGAGGATGGCGGGTTCTCCTGACTCAGGTGAGAAACTTTGGGATGCAGCCTCCACTCAGAGCCCCACGGGGTCCGGTGGGACCTGCTCCCCGGGACCCGGCCTGAGATTCCCGTCTGTGTCCTGTCTCCCCCACGCCTCTGTCCTGCTGTCCCCACCCTGCTGTGCTCTTCCCCCAGAGCTCAACCTTAATGTTCCAGGGTCTGCATCAGGGAACCACCCTGTCTAATGCCACGTGTAACAGAGCCATGACCAATCCCCTTGAGGGGGCTGTCAGGCCTGGCTGTGTGTGACATGTACCTGGGGAGGGGACGTTACCTCTATGTCCATGCACAGGGTGTTTTCATCTGTGCAGAAACAAACCTGCACACAAGTAAATGTGTGCAAGGAACTGGAAAGCTACTCTCGCTTGTACCCACTCTGTGTGGTATGCACAATCATCTGTGTATGAAATATCCTGTGTTGTCTTTGCTGAGACCGTGAGAGTTTGGGGCAGTGGAGTTGCGGCTGGTGCCAGGCAGGACAGCAGTTGTCTGGGGCTGGGTCTGCCACGTCCATTTATGCCAAATGAACACAGAAACATCTATTCATTTGTTTTTACAGTTCATGGCCTTGTAAATATCTTACAAAAATGGCATCAAAATGTTATGTCTTAGTGTGATTCAGATGCATGTGTGCAGTGGGCTGAGTATAGTTGGCATTTTAAAAGCCGAGAAATAGCACAGGGCATTGAATCTGTTGCTGAGTAACACACCTAGTTGGAAACATTGCCAAATTCTTCCAGTTTTCATAGGTGGTAATTACATGTGTGCTGTGATGGGAAGAGACCTGAGTCCTGGGTTAAAAGGACACCAGCTGTCTCTTGCTCTGTGCCTGTCCCTGGACTGATACTGCAGGGCTGCCAGCTGATTCCCCCACGAGCTTCTGGCTGGGGAACCTCCCTCTGCAGTCAGAACACTGTGAAGGGCTTTTCTCTCCAATGCTCCTCTTTCTCCCAGGACTGGGTGGCACTGAAGTCACACCAGGGGCTAACCGACAAAACCGCACCTCATGGTCCAGGTCCAGCAGGCTCCGATCTCCACGTGCCCAGACGTGCCGCAAGTGCCTGTCCACCGTGAGGCTCACACGCTGGCCAGAGCACTCCAGCAGCACCGCGTGCCAGTGCTCGTCGTCCAGCAGGCTGCCCAGCACCAGGCCCCCGGGGGGCGGCGAGGGTGGGGTGCCCGTGCCTGGGCAGAGGGAAACCAACATGGTGAGGCCCCATCCAGAACCACGACGCCTGAGGCACTGGCCTCTCGCAGTGCTGTCATGACCCCATCCCTACTCACCCCTCCCCTGTCACTGCTGTGGACTCTCAGGAGCAGCACTGTGTCCTCGTTCTGTTAGGACAGGGCAGCAGCTCCTAACCAGCACAACTTGCCACCCAAGAGACACTTGGCCACATCGGGAGACATTTCTGATGGCCCTGATGGCTTGGGGTGTGGGCTCTTGGCGTCCTGTGGGTAGGGGACAGGGCTGCTGCTAAACACCCAACTGACCACAGGACAGGCCCCACCACAGAGAATCATCTGGACCAGAACGTCAGCAGTGCCCAGGCTGAGGAACCGCACGATGTAGCCATCACTGAACTTGCACGATGTAAAGAGCGCCTGCCACTGTCCTTCTGTCAACTACTAACGTATAAAGTGTGTGTCATGCAAGCACAGGACTCTCAGGTGTAAGTCCTCCCATCTGTAACGATGGTCAAAAGGTGAGGTCCCACAGTCCTCAGTACAAAGGACACTACGTAACCGGCTTGCTGGGCTCCTGGTGGCTCACGTTACCTGAACCGGTGCGTAGAAGCAGCTTCCCCATCACTAACTCCAGGCTGATGCCGTCCCCGTGGCCTCCCTCTCTGTGGATGAGAATCCCATCACTCTGCATCGTTTTAAATCTCAAAGAAATGATGTCTTTTTCTGGACTCCTGGTATTTTGAGCAAATCTATAAAGCAGGGAACTTTTTCCATCAAAATCAATCACTTCTGATCCTACAGAAAAGATAATAAAAGTTGTTCTAAGGATTAGCATGCTTCCCACAAACACTTTTAATATGTGGAGGCTTGTACACGCACACACACGCAGAGGCACACAAGGCACACATGCAGAGGCACACAAGGCACACACGCAGAGGCACACACAGGCAGAGGCACACAAGGCACACACGCAGAGGCACACATGGGCACACACGCAGAGGCACACAAGGCACACACGCAGAGGCACACACAGGCAGAGGTACACACAGACACACACACAGAGGCACACACACGCAGAGGCACACATGGGCACACACACAGAGGCACACACAGGTACACACACAGAGGCACACACAGGCACACACACAGAGGCACACACAGGTACACACACAGAGGCACACACAGGCACACATGCAGAGGCACACACAGGTACACACGCAGAGGCACACACAGGCACACACACAGAGGCACACACAGGTACACACACAGGCACACATGCAGAGGCACACATCCAGGGGCACATACACATGCAGAGGCACACACGCACACACAGGCACATACATGGCCCATTTCCAGCCCCGGCATCAGATAACACATCATTTCTCTCTGTGGGTGTGCAGGTGTTGATAAACCTAAGGATATTTTTTCACCCCTCCCGCCCCCAGATAAACATTCTTAACCCTTTGGAACAGCTGCCATCTCATCACTGGGCTCACACTGTGGTCACGTCAGCCACACAGAACCTCTTGGTTCACTCCCATTTTAACAGCATCTTTGGAAATGTCTATCGCTTTCCATCCACTGGTGAAACTCAATCATCTCAGAGTAACAGGGCCGTTTCTCCCTGCAGGAAGATTTCTCGTGATTCTTACATGTACACTCCCTTTGAAGAACTATGTTTTCCAAGTAAAACATCACCACAGGTGACCCATGCTCTCACCTTGGACTCATCAAATACAGTCGGGACATAATTAAGGATCCTGTGCAGAACGATGCCTCTTTCCCCTTGTTGGCTGAGCAGGGCATGGAGGCACATTGATGTCACGTTTCTCAGCCCAGACCCCGCCAGGCTGTGGCTGCAGACAGGTCTCACCTGCCCCCATCACAGTGCTCCTCTTATACGTAAAGAACAGTGGCGTTTGACCGAGAGGTTTGCAGTCTTTCTCGCGGGGCACGTTTAAAGAAGGGGACCCAGGGAAGATGCTCAGGGTGGGTGGTGCCAGAGGGTGTTAACGAAGGGACCATGTGTGCAGCCCTGCTGCTGGAACTGCAGGCAGCCGTGCAGTGAGAGGGACCAGGGCGGCGGTCCAGGACCCAGAGGGAGAGTGGCAGCGGGGACCCCGTCCAGGGGCTGCCCCCCGAGATGCCGCTGCGAGCTGATGTCCAGAGCGTGAGGACTTCCCTTCCCTTCCCTACCCTTCCCACCCGTCGCCTGTGACTCCCATGGTCCAGTCAACCTGAAGACGGTGTTCCCGCTGCACACAGTGCAGCCTCCCGGGCCGAGGGCTGCGTCCAGAGCGTGAGGACTTCCCTTCCCTTCCCTACCCTTCCCACCCGTCGCCTGTGACTCCCATGCTCCAGTCAACCTGAAGACGGTGTTCCCGCTGCACACAGTGCAGCCTCCCGGGCCGAGGGCTGGCGGGGGCATGAGGGGCTGGCAGGAGGACGTTTGGCAGGTGTGACACATGCAGAAGCCAGAGAACCCACCCAAGTATAAAGCACGACTTAACCACTGGGCTAATTTCTCCCTAGACAAAGTGATAGGATGATTTCTTCACATAACTTGTTCCTGTCATACCAAACGCGTTGGCGCTTATATCCACGGATATGCCTGTGACTTAAATCATGTGTAATATGTAAAATAAACCGTTCATAACAACTCTTGTCTATTTGGTGAAGGTATCTTTTTAAAGTCTGTGTTTTATTTTCTTACCTCTTGTTAATGTACCTAGAAATAATTTATTTACAAGGTGCACAATGAATGAATCTTTCACTCTGTTTGCAGCATAGGTTGTCTGACCAATTACTCTTCCCGAATGAACGTGGATGGTAACAATTCTATGTCACATACACAAGGTGCGTTCTGCAATTACTAATTCATAGGAAACTAGGAGAAATGCTAACAAGACCCCTTGAAAACGCTCCTTGGGATGTAGCAGCAGGTGACAGGCTCCCGCCCGAGAGGCCGGGGCCACGACCAGTGTCTGGTGTGGGCTCTGCACATGCAGTTTGCTGCAGACGCAGTTCAGCTCGGCACACAGCTGCCTCCCTCGCCGGCGCTGGTGTCCGCACTGCTTTCTACAAGCGATGAGCATCTCCCACCCACACCAGCACCCCCACCAGAGCTGCTCAGAGCCCTCGGCTTCCCCTCTCGCTGATGGTCAAAGTCCCAGCTGCCCCATCACCCTTGAACTTGCAGGGGGTCGTCCACTCTGGTGGCCACAGGATGGGACCATGTCCAGCCCTGACATCATCGCCACTGGTGACGGGATGCGAGGTCCTGGGTGGTCGGGGACAAGAACAGTGACCGGCACTTCTCTGTCTGCCTGCTACCTCCCTGACCCCCGAGCAAGGCCAAGGGACCCCAGGCGCAGGGATCCTTCTTTGAGTCCCAGGAAACCAAAGTGCTATTTTCCTTCTAAAGAGGAATTTTAAACATCCCGAAGCAACTGTGTCCAGCTGCTTTGCTCTTGTGACGAATGTCGCAGAACAGAGCGTGTAGGTTAGGAGGAATTGCACTGTGAGGGTTTGACTTGCTTTTGCAGGTTTCCTCAGTTACGTATCATGCCCTTCTGTTTTACAGTTTATCAGTTCCGTGTTTTACAAGCATATCAGGCCGTCCAAGGTCGTGGTGTTTGAAGACACAGAGTGAGAAGCAGGTGAAGAATTTCCAGCCTCCGCTGTGACGGGGCCACGGTGGAGAATGTGTCTCTGCTCCTCTCAGGGCTGCTCTGCAGCAAGAGGCCCTCACACACATGCACACACACAAATGCACGCATGTGCACACACCTACACACACACACAACACAAATACACATGCAAGCACAATGTGCACACGTGCATACACACACACGAGCACACACATGCACACAGACATGTGTGCACAGTGCATACAAACACATAGGTGCACACAAATGCACACGTACACACATACAAACTCACAAAACATGCTTGTGTGCACACGAGACACACATGGGAGAACTCATATCATATAAATATAATGATTTTCATGTAGGGGCCTCCTGAAACCTGAAAGTCCTCCTGGGGCCCTCCAGGAACACATCCACTGGCCACTGGGGGGGGACATCGTATCAACAAGCCTCCTGTCCTGCCGTCTATTGTGATGCCCACGTGTCCACGTTTCAGTCGTCTGCTCAGTTTTTGTGAAGTTGGTGTGTTCCCAGTGGTTCAGTGTGTTTGAGATAACACAGGCGACCACCAGCCCCTCCTCTTGAGGCTGTTATTTGCAATACACATCTCAGAAGCTTCGGGAAGTATTCTGCCCTTGCTTTCCAATGTTCCAGCTCGTGTCCCCACGCCGGATGCAGGGAGGCTTCCCTGGCTCTGGCAGTCAGCGCGGTGCCTACAAGGAAAGACCCCTACTGGCTTCCTCTCCACGTTTTCCTTGTCATGGTGGACGTTTTTCCCTCCCATGCTGTGTTACCTCTTCTCAGTCTTTCCCGAGTGGGAGCGGGACCGCAGCGGCCCAGCGCCGGGCAGCGGGAAGGCCCGTCCGTGGCTCCTGCTCATGGCGTTTCTCCTCATTACAGAACGTACACCCTCATTTTAAAGTAATTCCACAGCAGTGTCAAGTTGTCCCTCATGATCACAGCATTATATAACCCACTCTTCCCCTGAAGGCCATTGACACTTAGCCAGATTATCCCAGCACCTCAAAGACACCACCATTCCATCCGCCTGTCCCGTGTCACCCTCCCTCTTGTCTGTGCCCCATCGGAGCAGGTCTGGATGCCGTGTCCAGGAGGGCAGACCCCTCCCTGGGCTGCTCTCTGCCCCGCTCACTGCACGCTCCTGACAATGTGTTCATTCGTCCATCCATTTACCCACCAGCAGATTAACAGACGGCAGCAGCACTGCACCCACCAGGATGGTTCCAGTTGCCACAGGGACAGAGCTGGTTGCCATGGGGACAGAGCTGGTTGCCATGGGAGCACATGGGGATGACACCTAGCCTGGCCAGGGCTTGCTGGGAAGTTATCAGAAAAGGAGACCCGAGGGCTGATCACGGAGTCCGTGGGTGTCACAGCGGCAGGAGGAAGGACAGAGGCCAGACACAGAAGGGCATGTGTCAGGGCGTCCTTGTATATAAAGTTCAGAAACAGTGAAAGCGACGCACAGTGTGGCTGTGACTGCTGGTGAGGGATTGTACCAGGTGGGGCACAGGAGCCTCGGGGAGCCTCTGCCTTGTGGCCCCGGCCGGTTGCACTGTTGAGAAAACCCTCACCACCAGGCACCTGTGATGTGGGCACCTTTCTGTACGTGGGTCACACCTCACAAAACAAATTTTCAAAAAATAATGGGTGAGTGTCCGGCATCGGGGGCTTCTGTGCAAAGGCCCTGTGGCTAAAGCAGATGTCTCCACACATTCAAAGGGCTGAAGTCGGGCTGTCAGG
>NW_007730915.1:34641-40739 GCF_000696425.1 Galeopterus variegatus | reverse complement strand
GAGGAGGGGCGGTCAGTGCATCCCACACAGACTTAGCAGGTGGAACCACAGGCTGGGGACTGGCCAGGTGTGGGGGACTGTGACTTAACTGATCGGAGTCACTGCAGAAGAGCAGATCTGCTGCTGAGATGAGAACACAGATAATCAACAGTTCTTGGAGGGGATTAGAATAAATGATTCGGTTATGGTCCAATGAGGTATCTCAGAGCTGCTGGATGTGGAAATGGAGTGTCCAGAGGGGCCTGTGCTGAGGACAGAGACGGCTCTTCACGTGCACAGTGGCCGCCGGCCCAGAAGGACCTGCCTTTACCTGATGGCGACGCAGAGGAGCTCAGGGAGGCAAAGCCATCCGCTCGCACCTGGTGACAAAAGTCCCTCCTGGACCAGACCCTGTGGGGCCGGCTTGGGGAGAACCTCCCCTTGAGGCCTCCTCCAGGTCACCTCCCGTCTGCTGACCCCGCTCTGCTCCTCGGCTGTGTGTGCCCCAGTCTCTGCGCCAGTCAGAGTGGAGCCCGGGCTCTCCCTGTCACTCTAGTCCTGAGTGAGGTCTTCCTCACTGTCTCAGCAGGTGTCAGGATAAACTTTAACCCCAGCAACCCACAAACCATACAGGAAAGCGTGGTGCCCAGGGCTTGATGAAAACATGGCATGGGGGACAAGATCAAGGCAAAGGACAGAGGCGGGACCTCCCACCAGGAGACAGAGCGAGCCCCAGGCAGGAGCACCGCACAGCAGGCCGGGCTGCAGACGCCGGTCTGTGCCGCCTCTGGAGACCAGGACCTGGGGCACTTGATGGGCGGGGAGCGCGCAGGGAAGCTGGCTGCAGGACGTGACGGGGGTGCCAAGAGCCGCGTGTCCTGGGCGCCGTGGGCAGCGCCTGGTGCAGCCACTGGCCAGGCGTGGGGCTGTTTTGACATTTGTGGTGATGAACTACCTTCTGAACTCATACGCAGACCTTCATGTTCCCAGCGGCTCGCTGTTGGTAGATGCAGGGGTGCTGCGTGACGCCTCCTCTAGGGGTGGGAGCGGAGGGCACTCTCTGCTGTGCAACCACTGGAGGAAGGCACGAGCAGGGACAGGGCTGCGGGCACACCACGCCTGGAGCCGCTCTACCCTCAGGACCGTGAGCATTGCCAGACCCAGCAGAGTGTTTGGGGTCCTGTGAAGGGCACAGCTTGTAGGGTGTCCAGGGGTGTGTGGAGACACATGGGAAGGAGAAAGTGCTGAACATCCCCAATGGCCACAGGGCAGAGGCCCTCAGGGGGACAGCTGAGTCCCCACATGGAACCCCAGATCCTTCTCGGGGTGTCCCTCCTCTGCGGACCCCCACATCCGACAGCCCTCAGGCCACTTTCCATGGCTGCAGATGCTCCTGAACACCAGCCGCCCTCCCCACCCAGGCTCAGGCTGCCGTGTGCAGCTCTCAGGGCCTTTGGCACAATCCCTGGTCCAGCTCCTCCTTATGAGGAAAGGAGACGCGCTTCTGTAGAGCATCTTCCACCTCCACGCCCTGCTGCGTCCTCCTCAAATGAGCAGCCCCTGACGAATGTGCGCATGGGGAGGAGGGACCCACACGGCTGCCAGCCTGAGCCCTGCAGGACCACCCCAGTTACCTCAGGACCCCAGCCTAGCAGGCAGAGGGGTTGTGAAATGACTGCCCACACAGAGACAGGGAGACAGAGATGGAGACAGAGAGACAGGGATGGAGACAGAGACAGAGAGACAGAGAGACAGAGAGACAGAGACAAAGAGACAGAGAGACAGAGCAAAGACAGAGGGAGACAGACAGAGAGACAGGCAAAGAGAGAAAAAGAGGCAGAGAGACAGAGCAGAAAGAGATAGAGGAAGAGACAGACAGACCGAGACAGGCAGAGACAGAGAGACAGATAGAGGCAGAGGCAGAAAGACAGAGAGAGACAGCAAAGACAGAGACAGAGAGACAGAGCAGAGGTAGAGAGATAGAGGCAGAGACAGAGAAAGACACAAACAGAGAGAGACAGAGAGAGACTGAGCAGACAGACAGAGAGAGAGACAGAGATGGAGGCCTGGACCCCTGGCTCTGGCAGGACCTACAGCAGCCCCGTCCCTGTCTAGGGCCTTCCACACTTGGAGAAGTAACACAGCTCAGTGTGAGGATCCTAGGACAGTCTGATATTTTTATCTCAGGTTTATACAAGAACACGGAAGAAGAGTCACTTGTGCTTGTCGGGTGAGGTAAGGACGAGCTCCTCTCCGGCCGGGAGCGCTGCCCCTCTGCAGGCGGCCCCTCACTACTCACTGTGGGCACATCCGTAGACCTCCACGCGCATCCCGATGCTGCTGTTGGGGTTCCAGGCCGCAGGCAGGAAGCGAAGGTGCCGCGTCTCCACGGGCGGCCGCAGCCCATGCTGCACCACGCTGTCGGCGTTGGTGTTCCCGGGGAAGCCCTGCAGGAGAAGAGGCCTTAGCGTCCACCCAGCAGGCAGGTGTGCCTGATGTCCCACCCTGGAGGGGCCTGATGGCCCAACCTCAGATGGGCCCCAGGACAGGCCTGCCTGCTGGAGGACTCGGAGCAGACAGCTCGGCTGTTCCCCCAGCCTCTGCCCTCCCCCCTGCTCCCACCCCCTCCCCAGATCCCTGTGTTGAAATACTAACCCCAGACATGGTCTTAGGAGACACAGCCTCTGGGAGGTGTCAGGCCTGGGGATGGAGCCCTGGAGATGGGATCAGGGCCCTTATGAAAGAGGCTCGAGAGACCCCTCCCCAGCTCCACCACGGCGGGACATGTGGAAGGCACCTTCCATGAGCCAGAGAGCGGCCCCACCACACCCCCAGTCTGCGGCACCTGATGTTGGGCTTCAGCCTCCAGATGGTGAGGAGCGAATGTCTGTTCTTCATAAGTCGCCCAGTCTGCCATATTCTGCTAGGGCAGCCTGAGCAGACCAAGACTTCCTAAAAGGAGAATCTGTGCATGTCTCCCTAAGACTCTCCTGATCACAAGGCTGTGTGGGTTTTATTAGCACCATTAAAGCCACCAGGAACTGCCTCCATAAAGCTTGTTTTGGGGACACGCTCATCACATGAACTTCAAGCCTAATCTCCAGGCAGTAAAGACTCTCCTGAGAATAAACACACCGAAGTCTTAAATGCAAAGGATCCCTAATGAGAACCACAGCTCCTTGCACAGGAGAGCGACGGAGTGCTTGGAGATTTTTAATCGAACCCCCTGATTTGCAGATGAGGGAGCTCAGCCCAGAGACGGCGAGGCTAGCTGGGCCCACGGGGCTCCATCAGCCTTTCCCTCCCCTTCCTGATGCCTGGGCTTGGGCGGGCTTGGGCAGGCCAGGAAGGTAGGGACCACAGTATGTTTGGTGGGGACAGGGGCTGGGGGGAACTGCCCAGCCCCACCTCCAGATGCAGTGCAGGTGTCTGCTTCAGACAAGCTGAGGCATGCTCGGGATCTGTGCCCCAGCTGCAGTCTATGAACATGTTCCTGGATGAAAGTGAGTGTGTATAGGAATGAAAAGACATAACACCCCTTTCCCCACAGTTCCACCAGGGGCGCGTGAACGTAGACATCGTGAACAGAGCACACCTCCAGGAGGGATGCTAGGAGCTGGCTCAGCACTCCGCAAAGGACTCTCCATCCAGGGAGGAAGCAGTAGGGAAAATATGTGTGAGTGTGCACATATGTATATACGTGCTTGAGTGTGTGTGTGTGTACGGGCATTTGCACACACTGTGTGAATCTGTGTGCATGCACATGTGAATGTGTGCATGTGTATGTGAGCATGTAGATATGTGTGTGCATACATGTGTATATGAGTATTGCATGAGAGTGTATGAATCTCTCTGTATGTGCACGTGTGAATGCATGCGTGTTTGTAAATGTTTGTGGTCATGTGTGTGCACGTGTGTGTGCATGAGCGTGTGCATACATGTGTGTGTGACAGGGGTGGTGTTCACCCAGCCTCTGGTGTAAAGGGGTCTGCCCACCCAGCAGGCAGGTTTGCCTCAATGCCCCCACCCCAGGAGGAACCTGATGGCCCAGTCTCCAGATGGGCCCTAAGATGGGCTCTCACTGTCCCTAGCCTCCTGAACCTGCAGTGGCTTCTGCTCCTTCCTCCACTAGGTGAAGGCCACCCCGACCCCAGATCACCATCGCCCTCTGCATGACCAGGTTTCCCAGGTGTGGAAGGAAGAGCCACAGCCTCGGCCTCTGCCAGGCCAGCCTGGACCCCACTCTGCTCACTGTCTCTTTCTAAGTGGAGTCTCTCCTGAGCCCCAGGTGTCAGCATTCTCTGTGCCCACCCTGCCTAGGGCCTGCTTGCTCATGCCCAGATCTGCCCCCTGCATCTGGCCCCCAACTGTGCCCAGGGATGGCTGATGAAGTGCTCAGGTAAACCCCGTCAAGCGAGGCCTTTCCTCAAGGTCCTTGGGACACCACTGTCTAGTGCCAGGGATGTCTCCAAAGAGGCAGAGTCGGCCACACATCTGACCATGGCCTCAGGGCTGATGTCCCCCTCAGTGAACATGTCTAGAGCCCCAGGCCCATCCAAGGGCCTCACCCTGAAATGGGTTTGATGAGCACACACAGGACTGGAGCTGCCCCACATCCAGGCCATCTTCTCATCTTCTGCCTCATGAATCCACCCGAAGGCTGTGAGTCCATCCAGTCCTTTCTTCACCACATGCATAGAATGTAGCCTGCACACACGCCGGCAAACACAGCTCCATGGCTTTGTCAACACGAGGCCACCTGCACAGCACTGCTCAGGCCAAAGAGCAGCCCCCACCCCATAGCCTGCACCCTTCGTTTCTGTACAGACCCCCATGGGGGACACGCCCCTTTGTCCTGACCTAATAACACCATGATGAGATCCACGCATGTTGGGGCATGGAATGCTGTGGATCCTGCATGTGTTCTGGTGTGGGGCTCTCAGAAGGCCAACACCAGACGCCCTCCCCACCCAGCCTCAGGCTGCCGTGTTCTGCTAGAGCAGCCTGAGCAGACCGTGACTTCCTAAAAGGAGAATCTGTGCATGTCTCCCTAAGACTCTCCTGATCACAAGGTTGTGTGGGTTTTATTAGCACCATTAAAGCCACCAGGAACTGCCTCCATAAAGCTTGTTTTGGGGACACGCTCACCACATGAACTTCAAGCCTAATCTCCGGGAAGTAAAGACTCGCCCGAGAACAAACACACCGAAGTGTTAAGTGTAAAGGATCCCTAATGAGAACCACAGCTCCTTGCACAGGAGAGCGACAGTGCTTGGAGATTTTTAATCGAACCCCCTGATTTGCAGATGAGGGAGCTCAGCCCAGAGACGGCGAGGCTAGCTGTGCCCACGGGGCTCCATCAGCCTTTCCCTCCCCTTCCTGATGCCTGGGCTTGGGCAGGCTTGGGCAGGCCAGGAAGGAAGGGACCACAGTGTGTTTGGTGGGGACAGGGGCTGGTGGGAACTGTCCAGCCCGACTTCCAGATGCAGTGCAGGTGTCTGCTTCCCCTCGACAAGCTGAGGCATGCTCGGGATCTGTGCCCAGCTTCAGTCTATGAACATGTTCCCGGATGAAAGTGAGTGTGTATAGGAACGAAAAGACATAACACCCATTTCCCCACAGTTCCGCCAGGGGCGCATGAATGTAGACATCATGAACAGAGCACACCTCCAGGAGGGATGCTCGGAGCTGGCTCAGCACTCCACAACTTGCATGTGTTCTGGTGTGGGGAATCTCAGAAGGCCATGGCAGCGACGCATCATCCCTCCACCTTGGCCTGCAGTGGCCTCTGGTTTGCAAGTCCCTGAAGGTGGGGCTGTGGGTCGTTGGCGTGTGTGGGGGAAGCCAACAGTCCCCTCCAGGGCATTTCTGTGCAGCTGGAGGTGGGAGTGAAGAAGCCAGCAAACTGTGGGGCAAGAGTCACAGATCCATGCCAGCCTCAGCCCAGGCTTCAGAGTGGCCGGAGTGTCCCCGCACTGACCCCGCACGGCTGTCCTTCTGACCGTTCTCCCTGTTCCCTCTTCCTGAAGTCTCCTCCCTGGTAAAACATTGATCCAAGTCCTCGCCCTGGGCTTTGCTTCCATGGACATCCAGGCTGGGACCCTCCGTTCACTGCAGAA
>NW_007730915.1:32408-33931 GCF_000696425.1 Galeopterus variegatus | reverse complement strand
AGAAAGCTTCATTGGGGTTGACTTTCTTTTACCACTAGAATCACTCTAAGAAGCACCTTTTCACTCCCTACTTCAGTATTAAGAAATAATACGGAAAATAATACAACTGTATAACGGTGATACAAAAAGCCCCCTTAACGTCGCACTGATCTAAACTTGAAGTTTCACGCAGAAGCGGCGTCCTCATTGTTGTAACGATCGTCCTGACAGGGTCTGCTCTTGGATCAAGAGCTCCTCTGTAGCTCTGGGTTCTTAGATCTTGGTTGGACATTTTTCTTCTTTCTTGGCTCCATTTCCTGGGTTTTTGTGATGATCAATGGACTTCAATAAAAAAAATAATAAAAACAAACAAACAAAAAAAGAAATTCCATCACTGCAATACACCACATTAATCNAAACTATGTAGAATAGAAGGTTATCACTTAGAGAGACGACAATCATTCCCAAACACCAACGACAGAAACAAACATGCTTGTTGATCACCATTCATAAAGTCAAAGCCAAATCATACCCTGGGAGAAATTATTTGCAACATCAGAAAATTCAGATTAACATTTATAACTCAAGAGGAAGCACCGTAAGTCGAAGGGAAACGTAAATGGCTACTGAGAGATCTCGGAAGACAGGAACCAGCGATCTGTAAGAAAAAGTGCGAGAGACGAGTGGTGCTCAGCCTCGTAGCAGTGACAGACCGTGTCTCCTTGGACACGCTGGCCGGGCGTGAGAGCTGTGCAGTCAGCACTGGTGGGGGTGGGGCAGGCCCTGGTGAGGGTCTTTAGGGAGGGGAGGTGGGGGTCATCGGTGCTGGATTTCAGCCTGGCCCACGCTGAGGAGGCCGCTGGCCGTGGAGGAAGCAGAGGGTGTCCACGGCCTCCCGGCCTCATAACATGCTCTGGGTCAGTACAGTGAGGCCTACAGCCAGGTGGCTCTGTCACAAAAGGAAACATCAGATGACTATGCCCAGGTCAGCGCCTGCAGGGCTGTCCAGCTCCTGTCCTTGCTAAGGTGTGGCCTGTGGTGAGCTGACCCAGGAAGGGGTGCCTGCGTGGATGCTGGTTTTGTGTGTGTGCACGTGTGCACAGGTGTGCGGGTGCATGGGTGTCCCTTCCACCGTAGGAGCATTTATGTCCTCCTCGACCCACGTTTCTCAACTTTAACATGCATCAGACTCAGTTGAGGGACTTTTAAAGTGGGGATTCCTGGACTGGGCCTGCTCGTTACAGGGAGGCTGAGGGGGCTGTGGTTTGGGAAGGGCCACTGAGGTACGTGCGGGCACGTGGGAACCCCTCAATCTGGCCAGAGCATCAACAAACAGCATATGGCTGAGACCCCCAGTCTGCTGCAAAGACTAAAGTCCACCCATGTACTGGTGCAAGCTCACCGCTAACTTTCAGATTTAAGAATATCTGTATCCATTGCCCTTTAAGCAAACATAAAAAATAATTTAGTAAAGAAAATATATATTTAAACTTTGCTCGTGTCCATCAGAAGGCAGGAAAATACGTTTCGTAAGAAAGCTTCAT
>NW_007730915.1:24300-31965 GCF_000696425.1 Galeopterus variegatus | reverse complement strand
CTGGCGATGTCCAACAGCTTTCCCAGGGGAAGTTTAGCTGCATTTTTGAAGGAGAATCAACATGCACAGACCTTTCTCATAGTCAGGATATTGTTGTTATACTGCAAATAAGGGGTATAAGTGCCTTGCAAGAAGAATCCAGTCAGCCCTTTCTGGGCCTTTTCAATCTAGCCAGAAGCCCCCACGTTGGAGCCGTGAGCTCTGCACTTATCCGGCCCAGGTCCCGTGTCTTCCTGTGATCCTAACACGTGTCCCCACTGGGCAGTGAGAGACTCGGAAGCCTGAGCTGAGCGTCCCCTACGACGAGCCTCAGCAGACTCCTTGGCTGAACACCAGAGTGTGTCACAGGAGGTGCAGATCCCAGCCCTTGGCACCGCTGAACCAACCCCAGTGTTAGAAATCACTCGGTTCCAGACGCTGTAGAGCAGGAAGGTGAAGGCACTGCGAGCACTTCCGATTTCTGTGCAGAGCGACCACAGAACCACGGGCTCCCCACACCCACATCCAAGAGGGAGACTCCTCTGCGCAGTGCTGATGAAGTCCACGAGCACAGGGAGCAGAGGTTTCATTCCGTGATCTTTCACCCCAGTGATACGCTGTCATGAGTAGCAGATGGCAGCCCTGAGACCCAGGGTGGGGGCAGGTGGCAGCACCCACGGGTCCCAGGGAGCAGCTCAGTGCCAGCACATCGAGGAGGCATCACTACCACCCACAGCCCCCCAGGGCAAGGACTGTCCACCCACCGTGAATGGGGACCTGACGCTGATCTCACTGTCTAGACATGTGGCCCTGCACCAGGGACAGACCCGCCCCTGCCAGCCTCAGTTTCTCTGTCTGTAAACAGGGCTAGGAACACCTTCTTGCTTCAGTCCTCACTTCTGTTCCTGCCGGACACCCTCACCGGCCAGACCCTGAGCAGCGTGAGCTTTGCCGGGATTAATGTTCACGAGCAAGGATACAAACAGGAGCTCCCACGAGCAGACCTCCCAGTGGAACGCCGTCGCTAGAGTCACAGTTTATTGGGAAGCCACAAGCAATTTTTTAAACTTAAGGACAGGAAATATCCAGGAAGTCTGTCCTTCTGGAAAGATTCTGTTTGGTGGGACTGGAGGCCGGAGAACAAGATGAGCTGCTGACTGTCTATTGCAATGTTATCGTAGTGGGAGTAAAACACATGGATTACTATTCTTGTTTATTTGTCTGAGCGAAGATTTATTTTACCTGCGTTTATTTTTATTGCCCTTCAAATTTTATTTTGCCTGTATTTATTTTTATCACCCTGTAATTTTTTTTTTTTTGGTCTTTTTTGAGACCGGCCGCACTGCGCTCAGCCAGTGAGCGCGCCGGCCATCCCTATATAGGATCTGAACCAGCAGCGGGAGCGCCACTGCGCTCCCAGTGCCGCACTCTCCCCAGTGCGCCACGGGCTTGGCCCTTACCCTGTAATTTTTGAGAAAAAACATAAACCTGTGCAAGTCGACTAAACAGAACGGTGAGCAAAGCTGAGCAGCCTCTGCCTGTGCCTGCAGCCACTGTCCTCGACACTTGCCACATCCACTCTCTCTCCACACATGTGTGCACATATGTACCCCACACAGGAACACGCACACACACGTGCACACCACTCACACGCGTGCACACATGCACAAGCATGTGCAGACATGCACATGTACAATCGGTTGCTGTTGAACCACTGGAAAAGAACGTGTACACATTGTCACTCTTTACTCTAAATTCAGTACACATCTCCTAAAAACAGATCTTCTCCAAAATAACAGAACAGCGCTGTTGATGCAAATTCAATGATACAGCCTAGAATATAGCCCATATCTAAATTTCTCCCTTCAAAACAGAGCAGGCCCCCTGCGTTTTCAGTGCATGGGTTTGATGTTTTTGAAGAGTCTTTGTTGGTGGAAATGTGGCTCGTCCTGGGTTTGTCTGAGCCCTGCCTCGTGGCAAGAACACCACGTAGATGAGGGTGTGGAACTTTTGCTGTGACCCTTAAGGTGCATGGTCTCAGTCCCTCCTGTTGACATGAATTCTGGTCTTTTGCTGAAGGGAGCAATGTCTCTCTCACACACTAATTAGTAAGTGTAGTCTGATTTCTGAGAGCGTGGGGACACCTGCTCCAGGAAACATGACACACAGTAATTGTAGCACCCGTTTATGATCCCGGCCTGAACCAATGATCACGTGGGGATTCCCAGCGTCAGTGCTCTTGGCGGCTGCAGTGCTCAGTGCTCTGTGCAGAAGAACCCTCTCCCCGCCCTCTCCCTCTCTCTCTTCTAAGATCTGATGGACTCATGGCTCCCTGTGACCCATCACAGACGCTACCCTTTGTACGCTCAGCTGTTCTGAATCTGCACTCACGAGACTCCCTCAGGCCGGTCCCCTCCACACGCCCCACGAGCACCACACGCCTCCTCCTCTGACAGCACCACAGGTGCACCCGGCTCACCTGGGCCTGCCCTGCCCTGCCCGGATCAGCCGCTGCTCCCAGGGGCCCTTGTGGGTCCTCTCAGAGCCACGTTCTGGATGCTGCATCACCCACTTTAATATTTCATGAAAAACAGCAGACACATATGTTATTTTATAAATTTCTTCTATTTGTTGAAATAAATATTGAATGTATTTATCTGTCTTAAATATTTTCAGATACCTTATGCTGATACAAATGCTGCTTATTTGAATTTTAAGAAGTTGCAGTTTGTAAGTTATGTGTAACTATAACTATTTCCTTAAGCTATCGGCCAGAACAACTGCTCTCACAGATGAAGCAATTAAATGGGACACATTCAGGGAGGCTGGTGATACAGTTTTGGGAACTTATTGGTGTAAAGGTCTTATCTCTTACACTAAGCAATCCTTATCTTTATAAAACAAACACGTGGTGTCTAGTATGCCATATATTCAAACTTGGCTTTGAACCTTCCAAAACGGGCCTGGATGCTCATGAATACAACTGTGAACGAGAGGACAGACACAAAAACCTATTCTTTATGTTCTCAAATCTAAAAATCATGTGTCTATAATAACAGGAGTACATTTCCTCTTTGAAAATATCCTGCCTCCAGCAACCCTTCAGCAGGTCAAGTCCTGATTCCAATAATCAGGGAGGCAATTGCACAGCGCAGAGGTCCAGCCCTGAGGTTTATAACGAGGCCGTGTGAATCCTCTGTCCTTCCCTCGCAGGCAGGGGCTGTGGGGCGGGATCAGCGTCGTGGTAAAGTAGGGGTGAAGGCTCACCTGCACAGGTGTGAGGGTCGGCAAGTTCAGTCCTGAGGACCTGAACCTCCTCACATCGGCTTGATGACCGTTCGCTGCTGGAGACAGGAAAATCTCAGTTGCATCATGAGACATAGAACGAACTTGCTGTCATGTGGAAAGGCGGCCAACAGCTTCAACATCTCCACAACCACTTCTCAAATTCATCAGAAGGTTATGTTCTTTGGTGATGTGCAGGGGTGACCTAATGTGGGGTCCTCTGCCTGCTCATTTGCTGTCATTGGTTTTCAAAATAATGTATTTGGGAATTAATGCCCAATTTTAGGGATTAGTCCAACACCTATTTCACTGTGTTTAGCAATCCTGCCAGTAAAACAAAATCAGCCAAACACAGTATCAAAACTCAGGATATCTAAATAATCTTATATTTTCTACACAATTGAATTGCAAAATGTAAAGAAATAAAAATCTATTGTGCCGCCCGTGGTGTCTGATGGTCCCAGGAGGTGCGTAGCCCGCACTCTGGTCGAGGCCTCGCATCCAGACACATGGGGACACACAGGTGTCTTGTCAGTGAGAGGTTCTCTGACAATTTCCCTTGTCGTTTTGTATTTACTATTACGGAATTAAACTTCCCCATTTGAAGCACGCGTGTCTTCAACACTGGATTTGAAAACATGAGTGATGCTTGATTAGAACAGTGCATTTCAGTGAAGGTTTTTTCCTTTGTTTTTGATGAACATGGATTAGATCTCTAGATGTGAAAACTGACCGGGTTGCTCGTGTGATCTCGTTTAATACTGGAAGGAAACGCTGGAGGCAGCTTGGATGAAATCCACTGGACGTGAGCCGTGATGAGGTCCTGAGAGGAACCGTCCTCTCAGCCACAGCTAACCCTGTTTCGAACGGTGCTGGTCAGAAGGTTGAGCATGGTTTGGGCCACAGAAGTTTGCTGGGATCATGAATTCTCATTCCGGCTTCTCCGACTGCCTGTGCTGACCTGGGCTGGCCCCGCACATGCTGCACATGCTCTGCCTGGTGTACAGTCAGGATTCCTGCAAAAGCCGACAGCACCTAAAACCTGGTCACGGGAGGGTGGAGAAGAGACGGGAGACTCACAAAGGTGCCGGCAGGTGTGAGGAGCCCTGGGGTGGCTTTGTGCAGAGGTCGACCACCGGAGTGACCACAGGGGGAGGCAGATCAGCCCAGACCAGAAGGGAGAGAGCCAGAGACAAGCCCACTCCCTCGTCTCCCCACAGGCACATGCACGGTGGCCTGTCCCGGCTGAGACCCCGGCCGGGTGCAGCTTGCAGAGGGGAGGGCAGAGCTCGCGGGGCCCACGGAGGCATCTGTTTGCACAGCTGGATGGAGCTGGTGTCCCCTGATGCATTGTCAGGCACACCAGCTCCTATGTGCGGCAAGATTAGTGTTCACTGATGAAAGTAATTTGATATTTATAGTATCTGTTATTCGAAGATATTGAATTAGTTCAACTCAGAGCATTAACAACATAATTACCCTGGCACAAGCCCTCAAAGGAATATTAGGAAGCAACTAAAATGCTGCTCAGTAGACGACAGAAGCTGAGCACGTGATCTTTACCACGTAAGTGTGAAGTGTCATTACACAGTCCTGCTGTCTACGAAAAGACAGCTTTTAATACGAAGACACACAGGTTAACAGTAACACCAGGTGGTACAGTGTCCATGGAGAACAGTTTGGTGGCCTCCTGAAAAACTGAACACGATTTTACCAAAGACCCAGAAATCCAACTCCTGGGTATTTACCAAATAACTCACTTTAACAAATGAGGTAAAAACTTATGTCCACACAAAAACCTATATGCAATGTCTGTAGCAGCTTTATTCATAATTGCCAAAACCTGGAAGCCACTAAGATGTCCTCCAGTAGGTTAATAGGTAAATAAACTGTGGTATCTGCCCAAAATGAAATATTACTGAGATCTAAAAAGAAATAAGCTACCAATCAGTAAAAGACACAGAGGAACGTTGAACGCATGTTACTAAGTGAAAGAAGCCAATCTGAAAAGGGTGCACACTGTGTGATTCCAACTCTATGACATTCTGGAAAAGGTAAAACTAGGGAGACAGTGGAAAAAAAAAGCAGTGACTGTCGGAGGAGGGGGGAGGGAGGCCTGAGCAGGACGAGCAGGGGGGACTTTTAGGGCAGTGAAACTTCTCTGTATGATCCTGTAATGGTGGTCACTCATCTTTATACATTGGTCAAAACCCGCAGAACATACAACACGAGGAGTGGACCCCGATGTAATTTGTGGGCTTAGGGTGACGATGACGTGTCAGTGTAGGCTCATTGATTGTGACAAATGCACGATTTGTCATTTGGTGGTGGACGTTGACCACAGGGGAGTCTGGGGGTGCAGGGAGTACACGGGAGGTCTCTGTACCTTCCTTCTAATTTTGCTGGAACCTAAAACCGCTCAAAAAACAAAATCTTCAAAAAATGCTAAACACAGGACAGCTATGTTTAAGATGCTTAAAGGGTTAATCGTACTTCTACCAGGTGAAGGGGTGAGGGGTTATTATGGGTTATTCTTATTTTCTGTGCTGCATAATTTTGACTGGGGTTACAATACTTACCAAGTTAAAATGCTCTAAGCACTGAGTTTACAACAGAATACTTGCCTCCCTTTCCACCTGCCTGGTGTATGGTGTTTTGCTGTAGCAGCCCAAACAGACTAACACAACCATTAAACCAAATGGGTTTCACTTTGGTCGTGTTAGCAAATTTAGTCAAATGTGAGCTGAAAAAGATAATGCCTAAGATTCACCCCCTCCAAAAAGGAGCAACGGCCACTCTTCAGGGGCCTAGACTGGACCTTCACACTGTCCAAACCCTCCTTGGTTGCAGTAATGCACATTTGTAATAATCCAGCCAACATTCATGATGATTCAGCAAAGCCCTGTGCACTGACAACATTAAACCTACAACCGATCAAACACATAAACATCAAGCTAAACCAAGTTCTTCCTCAACAACGCAGATTAGAAATACTATTGTTCTCAGAAAGATTAATATTCTTCTCTCATTTTGGTGTCTCTCATACATTCTCCCAAATTCAGTGAAAACATAATGAAAAAAGAAACAAAACAGAGAACAGCAGGTGATTAGAGCCAGGCCTTCCTCCCAGCGAAGTCTTACCAAAGTCCCGGAGGTAACACACACCGCCCGGGTGGCCCTCGTCCTGTCCGGCCCTTCCCGCCCGAGCCCACGCGGGCAGCCTGACACTGCATTGTATCCCTCTAGGATGCAGTGACAGACACTGAGCTTCACTTTAAACCTGAATTTAAAAAATGCAAAAAATAAAATTAACACGCAGACAGCAGGTATCGTAAGACTGAAAGCTGAAGTTCACAGTCTCCGGGAAAGAGCGAGACGTGGTTTGTTTTCTTCAAAACTTTCACAATCTATAAAATTAAGCAGCCTGGGATGGAAAGCACTAAACACGTTCCTACAACAACATCCTGATTGAAACTTTCACTCTCATTATGCTACTGGCTCACACTTCGATCTAAAAATGAAATTGAAGGTCCAGAAAGGAAAGCACACGTAACAAATCGTCCCCGTGTGAGCACAATCAGAGGCACAGATGACAATAATGACCGCGATACCAGGAGTTGCAATTAATTACTTTAAAACAAGTGCAGGTGTACTTTGTTAACTATTTTACTGCCAGGACACTACTATTTATTAGCATAAATAAAACAAGAGAAGGATATCTAAGTAATATTCTTATGTTATTGATTTCAACAAGAGAAGGATGCCTAAGTAATATTCTTATGTTACTGATTTTTTTAGAAATCAAAAACACGTGGGGTTTTGTGCCAGTTTCATATGAATAACTTAAACAAATTTGGCCCCAGCCTCCCCTCCCCACCTGCCTTCACATGAAGGTCAGCGAGTGAATTAACTGTGAGCTCTTCTCTAGCGATGCTCGTGGACGTGTGTGCGATGTCTGGAAAGCTGGGCAAGCAAAACTGTGCACACGTTTCACTGAATGTAAAAAATAAGTTAATCAGATTTTGAAAATACACATTTGTAGCTATAATCTAGTAGCTTAATTCCAGTTATTTCCACACGTAAAGTGTCTGTTCACAACAATCTCATTGTAGACAGTGGCCGATACTTCCTAGCAGCAGAATAAATAACTGCGTGTTTTGTTTAAGGCCAATGAAGCAGCAATTTTGATGGAAAGAAGTGGAGTCACGCTGGCAGCCTGAACTGAAAAGAGTCGATGTCTGCTCGTGAGACGACTCCTGCTCCACCTGCTTCTGTAATGAGGAATTAACTTCACCTGCAAGAGCCTTAGAGAGACTCAGGCAAACGTGTCTCCCCAAGAAAACACAGAACGGGTTCCTAAACGCTGCACTTCTTTTTTTTTTTTTTTTTTTGTTTTTTTTT
>NW_007730915.1:13121-23329 GCF_000696425.1 Galeopterus variegatus | reverse complement strand
TTTTTTTTTTTTTTTTTTTTTTTTTTTCCGGGACCGGCAACGGGATCGCAAGCCTCGGTGTTGCTCCCACGCCTCGCTCAGCCAGTGAGCGGGAGCCGGTCTGTATGTGGGATCCGAACCCTCAGACGGGAGCGCCGCCGCTTGGGCGGCGCACTATCCAGTGCGCCACCGGGCCGGCCCAAACGCTGCACTTCTTAAATTTCCTTTGGCATCTGTTCTTGTTATTTAGAGAACAGGGATGTAAACATGATGACCAGACCATTACTGGAGACATTACCGGAGATGTCCAGTGTGTCACAGTGAGGGGCTTGGCAAGCGTCCTCACAAGGAGTAGATTGAAACAGACAAAACTGTCACAAACAACCGTCCCAGAGATCTGGAAGCCAACCAAGATGCACAGCAAACTGAGAAGTGTTTATTTGTGAAAAGCTGCTGAACCTCGTGAAAGAACAACAGGAGTCTAAGGCACCCCTGTGTGGGGTGGCGTCACCCACCGCTGCTCACTCACATTTCTGCCAGTGGTGGAGGTTGGCCCCCAAAACCACCAGCTTTCCATCCAGGGAGCTCCTTTCACTTGGAGTGAAGAGCAAGGCCCTGTGCCCAGCAGAGTTGTCAGCAACAGTGGAGACATAAGCGGCAGATGGGAAGGGCAGTGCCCCCGAGCATGGGGTGTGGCCTGGGAAGACAACCCATCAGCAGGCTGTCCAGGAATTTAGCAGAAAGTGCTAGAATATGAGACATGGAGTTCTGTGGACCACCCCCCACCTTGAGCTTATGCCCAGGGGGTTGGGGCAGAGGTGGCCGAGCTGTCACACACCCAGAGCTGACCACAAGACTCCTGGGAGATGTGGAATGACCAGACTTTGTGCACAGCTGTCAGCAGAGAATGGGGCCTGCACAGCTTGAGGGGCTGAGCACCACTGACCAACCACTGGCTGACCTCTAAGCTATGACTTAAAGACAGAAATACGATGAAAAAGACCAAAAAAAAAAAAAAAAAACTTGCAACTATGAACAGAGACATCGGTGGCTGCGTATTATCAGAACACAGACTCCACAGATTTAGGACAGGCAGGTCCCCAAAGAAACAAGAAAAAACAGCACAACAATCCTCAAGGGAAAAAACATTAGAATCCATAATTGCTACAACATATTATCTAAAAACATTAAAGACGTGCAAAGAAATAAGAAAGCGTGACTCATACTCAGAAAAAAGTGGTCAATGGAATCTGTGTCCATGAGGATCTAGACACTGAATATTGTTGACTTAGATCAATGCAACTAATATATGTCAGATATTTATAAATAAAGTGTGTTTAAAGAATTAAAGGAAAGGGTAGTAACAAAGGCTCAACAAATAGAGAAGCTTCAAAAATGGAGTTGGACTTTTTGTTATGGTTTCTTCTGATGTTTGATGACTCGGAGCTTCCCGGACACAGGACAGAGGACATGGGAGAGGTGTGGCACTGACGTGGCTGCTGACAGCTGCTAGGCCCCATCCCCCTCTTCTCCCCTCTCCCTACACCTGGACACAGTGGAGGAAATCCCAGGACCTCTCTGCTTTGGTGCTGGTGGAAGGTTCTAGATGTGCAAGCCCCAGGTCACGCGTTGGGACACTCAACCCAGCCCTGTCCCCTAACCACCCTAAAACCCCCAAGCCAGTCTTTTTTTCCTGGTCCTTCAAGTCATTTTGGGGCTAGTTTGAGAAGCTGTCATGCTCTGCCCAGAATTCCTTGTTATGTGAGTAATTGACATCTCGTGTCCTCTTGATGTGTGTGTGGCGACATGAGTTTCAACACTAAAGCCAAATTTTGGGTGGGGTCCATCTCTTTCTGAAGTGTGTCTGAATGCGATACCAGACTGCATAAAACAGTAATTATAACAGTGTATTTTTGGCTTATAGCATATATAGATGTAATGTTGATAGTGGTAAAAGCACAAAAATGATGTGATACTGTGAAAACACGTACGTTTGGTCTCACCCCTGCTCCTGCCCTGTCTCCTGGAATAATAACTCCTAAAATATCCGAAGTGACGAGTGTCTTTTTGCATGCAAGTGCCTGATTGATGGCTGGCAGCCCCTAGGTAGCTCAGGGTGGGGGCTCATTGCCAGGGGAGCCAACTCTGTGGTTGATTAGAGGGTTAACACTTTCAGACCAACCCCCTCCCCAAGCTCCAGGGAGGGGAGAGGGACTAAAGTTGAAGTTGATCGTCAATGGCCAACGATTTAATCAATGATGTCTATGTGATGAAACCTCCATAAAAACCCACAAGGACTGGGTTTGGAGAGTTTCTGGACAGCCAGACATGCGGAGGTTCCTGGAGTGTGGTGGGCCCAGGGGGGGGCGTGGAAGCTCCGCTCCCCTTCCCACACCCCGCCCTGTGTGTCTCATCTGGATCCTTTGTAATACCCTTTGTAAAAAATGGGTAAACATAAGTAAATGTTTCCGGAATTCTGTGAGCAGCTCAGCAAATTAATGAAACCTAAGGAGGTGTTGTGGGAACAACAGCTAATAGCTACTTGGTCGGAAGCACAAGTGAAACAACCTGGAACTTGTGATTGGCATCAGAAGTGCGGGGGGAGGACAGTATTGGGGACTGAGCCCGCAACCTGTGGGATCTGATGGTATCTCCAGGTACCTACTGTCAGAATCGAACTGCAGGACACCCAGCTCGCTGTGTCTGCTGCAAAGCTGCTTCCTTGCTGGCTGCGGGGGAGAAATCCCCACACGTGTGGTCTCAGAAGTCTGTCCTCTGTGTTGATTGTTGCAGAGTAAGAGTACAGGAAAACACTTTGGTGTGTGTTTTATCCCACTCGGATGGGTAGGGAGAGTATATTGGAGTAATTTTTTCATGTTTTACCAGAATTAAGTGAGCATTACCTTGAAGCAGAATGAAACAAGGTGAGTACATACACAGTTCAACCTATAGAGCAACCACTAGGAAAATAAGTCAAAATAATAGGAAACAGCAACAAAAACAATGGCAAAGGAATTAAGATGTCAAAGTACCCATGTAATACAGGGTTTCAATATATGCCTCAACGACAGCTGCCTGCTTTAATAAATACAACGTGTTAAAGCACAGCCACACCCACTAGTTTACACCTTGTCTGCAGCTCTTTCACCTTATAGCTGCAGATTTGAAAACATTTACCACTTGTCACTTTAAGAAAAAAAAAGTCTGACCCCTGATTTAACACAAAACCAATAAGAAAAAAAGAACAATGGGAGATAAAAGATATACAACTTAAAGACAACAGAAAAATGATTCAACCATAATTATATTAAATGTGAATGAACTAAATATTCCAGTTAATAGACAGAAATTGTCAAAGTGAATTAAAATAATCCAAGTATATCTTGTCTACAAGAAGATCACTAGCTGCAAAGAATAAATAAGTATATCTTGTCTACAAGAAGATCACTAGCTGCAAAGAATAAATAAATTGAAAGTAAAATGATGGGGGCCGAGCTCGTGGTGCACTCGGGAGAGTGCGGTGCTGGGAGCACAGCAGCGCTCCTGCCGCGGATTTGGATCCTATATAGGGATGACCAGTGCACTCACAGCGCTCACTGGCTGAGCGCGGTGCGGCCGGTCTCAAAAAAAAAAAAAAAAGAAAGTAAAATGATGGGAAAAGATACACCATGCAAGCAGTAACCATAAAAACAACACCATCCACCAGCCTGTCCAGACTGACATTTTCAGAACAATTCACTCAACAACAGCAGGCTGCGCATTATTTGCAAGGGTACAGTACATGGGACATCCTTCAAGACAGATCATATACTGTGTTAGAAACTATGTCTCAAATTTTTAAAAACAATTAAAAGCATAAGGTATGTTATCTGACCACAAGATAGTTAAATTAGAAAAAAACAATTTTAAAAGATATTTTGGAAATCCTAAAGTATTTGAAAATTAAACACCCTTCTAAATAATCATAGGTAAATTAAGAAATCATAAGCAAAGTTAAAAAATATTTTGAGCTTAATTAAAACAAAAACATAATATCTAAATTTATAACATGTAGCTAAAGCATTTCTTAGAGGGCAATTTATAGCTTTAAACACCTTTATTAGAGAATAAGAAAGGCTTCCAATCAATATCTTAAGCTTCCACTTTAAGAAACTAGAGAAATTAAAGCAAATTAAACCTAGAACAAGCAGGAGGATGAAACTGATAAAGTTAAAAACAGAAATCAATTAAATGAAAACAGAAAAAAATTGAGAAAATCAATAAAACCAAAAGGAGCTTTTTTGGAATATCAACAAAATTCACAAAACTAGAGCTAAACCAATTTTTAAACATTAGAAGACACAATCGTGAAAATAAAAATGAAATAGACGCTACTTACCCTGCAGAATTAAAAGGGTAATAATGGAATGCTGTGATCCCCACTATACCAACATATTAGAGAACAGATAAAATGGACACATTTCTAGAAAGACACATCATAAAAGCTGACTTAAGAAAAAAATACAAAATCTGAAAATAGCTAAAACAGGTAAACAAATTGTACTAGTAATTAAAAATATTTCCATAAAGAAAATCCCCAACTCAAATGGCTTCAATGATGGATTCTATCTAATACTTAAAAAATAATACCTATCATTCACAAACTCTTTCAAGAAATATAATTGGAAGAAACTATTCTCAATTCATTCTATGAAGCCAGTGTTGTTATGAAAACAAAGCCAAAAAAGACATTAAAGAAAAAACATACAAATACTACTCATGATCACAGATTCAACAATTATTAACAAAATACCAGGAAATCAAATCCAGTTACATATAAAAATGACTATCAACATGACTGAGTGAGATTTATCCCAGGAATGCAAGGTTGGTTTAAAATCTGAAAATTAATTAGTATAATATACCACATTAATAGAATAATTGGTAATATCCACAGGATCATGTTGATAGATCAATAAAAAGCATTTAAAAAAATCCAACACCCATTCCTAATAATAAAAAATGTCTTAACAAAGCAGCAATAAAAGGGGACTTCCCCAATCCAAAGAAGTGCACATATGAGAAACCTATATCTGACATCTCAGTTAACAGTGAAAGACCATATGATTTCCTCCCAGATCAGGAAAAACACAAGGATGTGTCATCTTGCCACTTTTACTCAACATAGTACTAGAATTCCCAGCAAGAGTCTGACATCTCAGTTAACAGTGAAAGACCATATGATTTCCTCCCAGATCAGGAACAACACAAGGATGTGTCATCTTGCCACTTTTACTCAACATAGTACTAGAATTCCCAGCAAGAGCACTAAGAAAAAATATGAATAAAAATATCCAAAGTGGAAGGAGAAGGCAATATTCACACCTCATTCACATATAAAATAATCTCATACATAGGAAATTCCAAGGGCTCAATAATAAATAAAACAAATGTGTGAGGTTCTCAGGATATAATATTAATGTAAAAATCAATTGTATTTCGGGCCAGCCCGGTGGCGCACTGGATAAGTGCACCGCTTGGGAAGCACAGTGCCGCTCCCGCCCGAGGGTTCAGATCCCACATACAGACTGGTTCCCGCTCACTGGCTGAGCGAGAATTCAACATGGTCCCTACAAAATCCCAGCATGCATTTTTGTGACAATTGCCAAGCTGATTCTAAAGTTTATATGGAAGTGGGAAAGACCGGAATAGTTAAATCAGGTTTGAAAAAGAACAAACTCAAAGGACTTCCGCTCCCAACCTCAATGCTTATCATAAATTAAGTAAATAAATCCACATTGTAATTATTTTTTAAAATCTTAATACTGAAGAAATGCTTTCTATTACCTCAGCAAAGAGTAGCTGAAGAGTTTACGTGTTATCTATTAGATAATTTTCCTTGTTTCAAAGTTTGATGTCACAGCTGAAATGGGCTCCTTAGACCCTGAAGCCCAAGCACGAATCTGAGGAAGTGTGAGAGAGCGTGTTTGGAAGCCCATGAGCATGTGGTTGTATGTCATAATCTGACATCTGATATACCTCCTCATAAAACGTGAGCTCCAGGCTGGCGTCACACCTCCAACCGTCACAGCAGATTCCACTCTGGAACTGATGTTGGAGTCTGACATGGGGCTGCGTGTGGTCCCTGCCTGACTACTCTAGGTGCCCCTGTCCACTGTGTCGACCGTCCCTCAGCTCATTAATTGAGGACGGTGAGCGATGGACGGATGGGACCATGGCACAGAAACTGTGAGCAGATGGAAGGGACAGATTAAAATGGGAATCTCCCTTGAGAACTGCTCTCTTCTGCTTGCAGGAGGGGATGTGCCTCCTGGGGTGGTCTGGGTCCACTGTCTTCTAGGAGCGCCACTTCATTATTCTCTAAACATTTGCTGGAGTGAGCAGGACTGAAGCCATGCTGGGACCTCAAACCACACGGGCTGTCAATGTTTTTAAAAGACATAATTTTTTCTGTTGACGTGCGTTTCTCTGAGTTCCCTCTTTTCCCATGGTTACTTGATATTTTGAACCTTGGTTATGGGGCAAGATGACATTATTTACATTAAGGTAAAGTTGTTTTCTGGCCAGCCTAGAGCTGTAGACTTGCTACTAGACACCTACTATCCAGACCCCAAGAGAACAGCAAAGATGGGAACAGAAACCAGCCAGAGCCTTGGTGAGACCTTGCACATGGCTCCTTGCACAGGTCCCCTGTGGGTCATGTCCCCTCCGTCCTGCATTTCATTTCCAATGTTCCATTCCCTCAACCCCCTCTTAAAAAGACCCCTCAGTGATCTGAGTCTTTGAGATGGTCTTAGTCTGCCATTCTTCAGGTTTACTGGAGAGATGGGTTCACCTAACATCTCTCTTCAGGTCATCGGTATTCCTGAATAAAGCTGGCTTCCATTTTCACCAACATTTCATTTTCTCATTGTTTATTTTTTCTGTGGCAGGCAGCCAGACCTGAGTTCGGTAACAAATTTTGTCAAGCTCGTCAGGAGCTGAGTGGCTCCAGTATCACATTCGTGTTAAATATTGACATTAGTTATGAATTTCTGAGAAAACCTTCATTCAAAACAGAGTCCAATAAAAATCCCTAAGTAAGGGACATTTTGAATTACTGCTCAGGCTAGGAAACATATGCATTAAAAATAATAAATATTCACTTAGTATTAGGAGAGCTCAAACTTCACTGCATTTAGTGTCTGCAGCATACTGTTAGAATAACGGTCTGAGAGTATCATTTTTCTCTCTGTGACTGAGCCAAGTGAGGCTGTGTTTTCCTAAGTCCCCTCCCTGAATCAGAGCAAGACGCATACTGTTAGAATAACGGTCTGAGAGTATCATTTTTCTTTCTGTGACTGAGCCAAGTGAGGCTGTGTTTTCCTAAGTCCCCTCCCTGAATCAGAGCAAGACTTGGAAAGAGAACAAATTCACATCTCAGAATTCTCAAAAGAGATTCTCAGTGGAAAAATGAATTTCATATTATGTGTATATTAATCCATTTTGTGTTGCTATAACAGAGTACCTGAGACTGGGTACTTTATAAAGAACAGAGGTTTATTTGGCTTATGATTCTGGGACAGCTGCATCTGGCACTGGCCTCAGGCTACTTCTACTCATGGAAGAAAGTGGCAGGGAGCCAGCGGGTACAAGCTGATCACATGGTGAGAGAGGAAGCAAGAGAGAGGAGGTGCCAGGGTCTTTTAAACAACCAGCTCTTGTGAGAACTAATAGACTGAGATCTCACTCGTGAGCCTTCTCCGCCAGGGAGAGCATTAATCCATTCATGAGGGATCCACCCCACGACTCAAACAGCTCCCAACAGTGCCATGTTGGGGATCAGATTTCCACAGGAGTTCTGGGAGGAACAACATATTCAAACTCTGTCAATGTGTTTTCTGATAAAGGAGCTGAAAATGAAAGAGATCTAGTAAGAAATATTTCTAATGACATCATGAAGACTGTATTTTGAAAATACATTCATTAAAATAGTAGGTGGAAACATTGTTAATATATTTGTATACACTTGTCTTTGTGGGGATGCTTCAAATTTAGTCAATAAGTTAGTTAGCTAGTTAGTTAACAATCAGCTTGTGATGCCCACAAGAAGATCCTGTCTACATAATTAGATTTGTGAGATTACCCGAGGTCTCCCTGGATGCCAGTTTGCTCAAAGGATGCAGTCAGGTGGCCCTGCACACTTCCTGGGCAGCACCAGCATTCTTCAAGGAGGACAGTCTTTGTGGCCACAGTGACTTTGAACCCAGGTGAGGTCCCAAGTGAGCGGAAACAAGCCTTCCTCTTTTAAACCAACACTGATCGGTGGGGTTGCACCAGTGATGAGATCGTTCTGTACCTGCTCCTTGCAAAATGGTAGCTGCTGCCAACGTGTGGCTGTGAAGCATGTGAAATGTGGCGAGTGCAACTGAGGAATTGAACTTTGAATTGCGTTAATTTTAACTGATTCAAACTTAAGCAGCCGTGACTGTCTGGTGGCTACCATATTGGACAGTGCAAGTATCAGAGTCCCTGGCCCAAGAGGACAACATCGTGTAGCAATAGCAGAGTTTCTGGGTCACCACAGGGGACGTGCCATTGACGGATGTCACCACACTTAGGCAGCTGAAGCTCTGTCTTCCCAGCAGGTGTCTGGGTTCATAGTTCATGGTTCATACACAGTCTCGCAGTTGACAAGGGAGCCTCCATCTGGGTTCTCTTCTACACTAAGTGATGTCACCCAGAAACACAGCTACATCCACCTTATTGAATTTCCAAGGAAAAATGGTTAGAAAGTTAACTCCAGGCCAAATTTATCCATTGAGAAAGAAAAGGTGTTTTGTTAATCCTTTACACATACGGCTATTCACCAGAATTGGAGAATATATGTAAAAGAAAAAAAATGAAGTGAATCATGTTAAATAATTCACATAAATCTTGAGATTGATAATTTGGGGAGATATAATTTCCATTTAGCAGTAAGTTAGTTTTATAGAATAATTCTTGTGTTGACATATATGAGATAAATGTAATTGTGTAATAGCATTTATAAGTAATCACTGCCTTTCCATGTTTATGTTTTAGCATATCATCTTTTTAAAAAGCTACATAAGTAACTTTTCAACGTACATATGTAACATACTCGGGGTACAAGTTATACAGCAGTAAATGTTGACTTCTGATAACTTCAAGAACTGTTCATCCGCAACCACACAAACAATTCAGACAGCAAGGAAGACACTTTCACATCATTTAGCCTTTTGTTAAAATTGAACAAAGTGTTATGCAAAACAATTAGCTTATTAAGAATAGTTTAGGAAGATTTTCATTAAGATATTGCCACAGATTTTAAGTGACATCAGTATTTGTCCATTGAAACATTACAATGTCTCAAAAGTAAATGTTCTACGTAATTTTCCTTTTGAATTGGTTCTGAAACCAACTCACTGTGCTTCTTGCATAAAATGATACAAAGTGGCACAGTGTTTGCAGATGACCTGAGCACATCCTCCTGTACCCTGTAAGTCATCTCTAGATAACTTATTATATCTGATACAATGTAAATGCTATGTGAACAGTTGTTATACTGTATCATTTAGGGAATAATGACGATAAAAAGGTCAGTACAGACACAATTGTTCTTTGTTCTTTTTTTTTTTTTACTGACCGGTAACGGGATCGCAACCCTCGGTGTCGCGCCCGTACCGGGGACCGGCAACGGGATTGCAACCCTCGGTGTTGTGCCCGCACCGCGCTCAGCCCGGTCTCCACATGGGATCCGAACCCTTGGCGGGAGCGCCGCCGCGCTCCCAAGCGGCGCACTCTCCAGTGCACCACCGGGGCGGCCCGACACAATTGTTCTTAACAGCCCACGGATACAGGTGACAACCCTCAAAGACTTGGGTGTAACTAAGGTGCTGTGCCTATCATCTTGCGACCTTTCAATGGCCAGCCTAAACAGCCCACGGATACAGGTGACAACCCTCGAAGACTTGGGTGTAACTAAGGTGCTGTGCCTATCATCTTGCGACCTTTCAATGGCCAGCCTATTTCTGGTCTTTGATGCAGTATTAGTAGTTCTCCAAGCTTAATAAGCGTTTAATGCATTGAACTTTATGGATGGGTCCCCACTAAGGACAGATGCTGGAGCTCTAGGGCCTGGGCCCTTCCCTCTTGTGACCACCCTCGCCAATGTGCAGCCCGTCGTCTTGCACCAGCCTGCGGGTGGGCCGTTGGGATGGAGTCGACAC
>NW_007730915.1:6587-13070 GCF_000696425.1 Galeopterus variegatus | reverse complement strand
TGCGACCTTTCAATGGCCAGCCTATTTCTGGTCTTTGATGCAGTATTAGTAGTTCTCCAAGCTTAATAAGCGTTTAATGCATTGAACTTTATGGATGGGTCCCCACTAAGGACAGATGCTGGAGCTCTAGGGCCTGGGCCCTTCCCTCTTGTGACCACCCTCGCCAATGTGCAGCCCGTCGTCTTGCACCAGCCTGCGGGTGGGCCGTTGGGATGGAGTCGACACACAGGTGCTGTGCCAGGACTAGACGCCCCTCCCTCCTAAGCCAATTCTGAGAAACCTGCTCCATCTCTCTGCTTCAGTCACTCATTGGCCAGTGTCTCTTCTCCAGCCTTTTAATGACGCTCCGGTGAGGAATTTTAGCAGCAGACTCATTCCTAACGGCCTGGTTACACCACCAGCTGGGACAGGATGCTGGAGGGGGCCCCAGAGCCCCTGTGATGGACACTAATGGGTGTCATTAAATCAGTGACTAAGAATCTTGTTATCCTAGTGAGAACTACAGACGTGTGTTTGTCCGGTTTATCTATTTGCTAATGAGAAAGAAGAGCAGAAGAATCGAATCTATTTAAACTATTCAGGTGATTTTTCACCTAAGATGTGCAGGAAGCAGCACCTCTTGTTTAAGCCACGCCACGTTCTGGCTGGATATGAGTCTTAAATACTAAAGGAACGGTAAGTGTTACAGACAATGACGCAGACTAGTCACGGCTGACAGATCCAAAGAAATTTTAGAATGGTTCTTCCAGTTAAAAGGTTCGATTTGCAAGTATTAGAGAAAATCCTGAAGGAAGAGTTGAACCTTGCTTACCACTGGTTTCCTGTTGTGTTCCTTCTCATCCACAGGACAAGGACATTTTCTCTTTGGGTACAAAATGTGTAGGTCTATTTCCCAAGGGTGTGAATGGCAGGGGCTGCTGCCCCCATGCCCCCAACACCCTTCCCAACTAACACCAACATCCCCGCCTGAAGAGCTGGAGCTATACGTCAACACGCCACACTAAGAGCTTTATTCACAATGAACAAATATGTGCTGCTCTCTCCAGATTCTGACCACTGCACTCCGAGAATTTTGTATTATGTTACCGTTAACTGTGCCTGCAATAAAACACGTGAAAAATTGATAAAGCATATTAATATACAAATAACTACAAATATATTCTGCAATACTGTGCTCTGCCTGGTGTAACTTATATTTACATAAACCCCATGGGTTAAATGTGTCCCCCAAAGGTTCGTGTATTGGAGACTTAATTTCCACTGTAAGAGGGTGGGAAACCCAATTACGGTACTCGAAAGGTGGGGCCTTTGAGAGGTGACGGGGTCCTAAGGACTGTGACCTTGTCAATGGATTAATTCATTGATGGTCTAACGGGTGGTCACGAGCGGGGTTATGATGGATTCATAAGGTGAGTGAGTGAGCTGGTTAGCTCTCTCTCGCTCAGCCATTCACCATGTGACACCCCGTGTCACTGTGGAGAGTCACCACCAAGAAAAAGGCCCTCACCAGATGTGTTCCCGAGATCTTGGACTTCCCTCCAAACTGTAAGAAATAAATTTCCTTTCTTATAAGTTACCTAGTTTCAGGTATTCTGTTATAAGCAACAGAAATGAACTAATATACCCACCAAAGACAACACACAGGAAATACAAATAACTGATAAACAAAATATCTTTAAAATAACTTTTTTTTTTTGGACCGGTAAGGGGATTGCAAACCTTGGCACGGTGTGGTCCGCACCACTCTCAGCCAGCAAGTGCACCAGCCATCCCTATATAGGATCCGAACCCGCAACCTCAGTGCTACCAACGCCGCACTCTCCTGAGTGAGCCACGGGGCCAGCCCTAAAATAACTTTTTAGGCCACATCTTTAAAAAAGATTTTCTAGACAATAGCTATAAACCCAGACTATATAGAAATATGTTAAATGCTTAAAAATATCTAGAGGACAAAATGCCACTGTTTGGCAAATAAAACATCTATTACATTAACAATTGTTCTCCAAACCTAAGTTTGAAAACTTTGGAATGTTTTCCTGTTTTCAGAAGGTAACTGTTATTTGGGACTTGGAAAAACAATGAACAATTCATAAATAGTCTCACAGAAACTGTTCTACTCAGAGTTATGCTTTCAAATTTTATATTTGTTCAACACGTTATGAGAGGAAGACACTATCTAAGCTCCTGCTGTTGTTTCTGCAAAAATACTTATTTGTTTACAAGTGGTTAAAACTGTTTTGTATTTAAATAAAATGTTAATCAGTCAGAATCTAACCAAATATGTTTCAAAATCAAATATCTAATCTTCACCAGATGTGTTTCTAAAACCATGCTGGGCTTTTTACTGAGAAAATAAAGATGTCTTGAGTCAGCAATTCTATTAAGCAAAAAAAACTGCAGCCTAATATTTCACTCTAAATTCAAAACAAAATCTTGCAGTGCAGAAAAATGGGAGAAAACAGTAAATAACTTCCTTTTCCCGAGGGAGTGGGGCCAAGAGGAGACGTCTCAGCCAGGCCCGAGTGTCCCCGGGTTTCCTTTGCTCGGGTCTGTGCAGGGACCGGGGTGCGGGGGTGGTCTTCGGGCTCCTCTTCACCGGCCGCTGGCTTCCATTTGGCTAAATTTCTCCCCCTTGGTAGACATGGTTTTCTTCTTTCTGTTTTTAATCTTCAATCCAAAGTTAACAGATTACCCTACTTGAGTGTTCGGCTCTTTTTAGGGGACCATGTTCTCTCCCAGGTCCAGTAAAGTCTCCTCAAATCCTCCCCATCCAGGTGAGGACCCGGCAGGCCTCTCACGACAGCACCCCGTGGCCTCCGGGTGGGTCCCCACTGGCTCTCCAACACTCTGTTCAGGGTTTTGGTTTCTCTCCTTCCTTTTCTGTATTTCATTTCTCCGACCCAGTTCTTGCTAGTTTTCCACTCCTGGTATTTTGCACACTTGAGCTGAGGGGCAGACAGGCCTTGGGGACAGGCCGGCTGTCCTGCGTGTCCTGCTGGGGTGACGTCCAGCTGTTCTGTGTGTCCTGCTGGGGTGAAGTCCAGCTGTCCTGTGTATCCTGCTGGGGTGACGTCCAGCTGTCCTGTGTATCCTGCTGGGGTGACGTCCAGCTGTCCTGTGTATCCTGCTGGGGTGATGTCCAGCTCTGCCTGCGTGTCCTGCTGCGGTGGCGTCCAGCTGTCCTGTGTGTCCTGCTGGGGTGACGTCCGGCTGTCCTGTGTGTCCTGCTGGGGTGACGTCCGGCTGTCCTTTGTGTCCTGCTATGGTGACGTCCGGCTGTCCTGTGTGTCCTGCTGGGGTGAAGTCCGGCTGTCCTGTGTGTCCTGCTGGGGTGAAGTCCAGCTGTCCTGTGTGTCCTGCTGGGGTGACGTCCGGCTGTCCTTTGTGTCCTGCTACGGTGATGTCCAGCTGTCCTGCGTGTCCTGCTGGGGTGACGTCAGGCTCTGCCTGTGTGTCCTGCTGAGGTGGCGTCCGGCTCTGCCATGGTCCCCGCTCTTCTGGCACAGGATGCACCACCCCGCGGGGGCTCTGCAGGTGCGGGGCATGCACCACATCCAGGACCCGCATGTCCTGCAAGTCATGTCCACGCCTCTGTCCTGCGACTCAATCCTTCACAGCCACCCACGTGTGAGAACCCGGGCAAAAGTGAGTTTGTCGTGTTTGGGCTTCACCCACAGCCACGGGGCCTCGAGGCTCCCCTGGCTCGCAGAGTCCTCAGCCCAGAGCCCATGCTTGGTGTGGAGTGACTCGCTGGGGCCTCAGCCTGACTGTCCAGGGCCGTTGCTGCACCGCAAAAGCACAGTCACTGCCCTTGGTCGTTGTGTGTCCTGAGCGCGGCTCCTCCCACCTGGCCAGCCGGGGGGTCCTGGCAACTTCCAGGTCCCCGTGCACCCCACACCCCACCTTGGGGCACTGTCAACACCTGCGGTGACGCGGGTCGGGCAGAAAGTTCATGCTGGTGCCAGGGACGCGCAGGGAAAGGACAGCAGAGCAACCGCGCTATGGAGGAATCCACTGGTGACCCGGGGACCCACCCCACCGGGGCCCCCGGTCCTCTCTGCAGACACAGACACCTCCCTGTGCTGAGGGCAGGACACACTCTGACAGATGAGGCCGAGTGCACCTGCAGCCGCCCCAGGGGAAAATGACACGGGACACAGAACCGACACCCCCACCCCGCAGCAGGCAGGAGGACAAGGAGGTGACAGCCGACTCCCCAGTTAAGACATGTTCAAAGGCGGATTTTCTTTTCCACTTGACAAGACGAAAACATCTTTAATGCGAATCGTCATTCGTGGATAGAAAATAAGCCATCGAGTGACCCAGCAGCTGCCTGTCACCGAGAACCATGCGCATCCTGTGGACTCGCGTCTGTCCTGTGCCCTGGCAGGGACGGGATCGGATCGAGGCCCTGACTGCACCTGCTCCGCACACTGTATGTTCACACGTATGTTTTCACTTCAGAAATTATTTACATGTGCTACAGAAAATGTGGAAAAGAGGCCAGAAGAGAGGAAAAGGCCCATTTGTCACAGGAGAGTCCTGAAAGAAATGGCTGGAGGTCAGCCTGCTTCCCGTTGCTTATTCTTTCGTCCATAGCTAATACATCGCTTTATGTCTATAATTTAATACCAATCACTGTAGAGTAATCTTGATTACAGAGAAATAGCCACTGGAGAATGTGTCAGATTTTACAGACACTCGAAATTTTGACAGAGAGAAAGACAGAGACACAGAGAGAAGGAGAGAGATGGAGAGACAGACACAGACAGAGAGACACAGAGACAGAGAAACAGAGAGACACACAGAGAGAAAGAGCCACACTCGGGGACGCAGGCCACTCGCAGGCTCCAGTCAGGTTCGATGCCACCTGGTTTTCTGTCTCATGCTGTTCACCGTTCAGGTCAGTCGTCTTGTGTCTTGTTGATGGGACACGTGCAAAGAAACACAGCAGGAGCGAGGGGCCCAGGGGATCACAGGCCTGTCACCGCAAGCTCTGCTTTAGTGACAGTGGGTCGGGGGCCTGCCCGCCCACTCGTGTGGCCTCCACGATGGGCATCTCGTGCTAAACAGATTGTCCAGTATTGAAGCCAGGTAACGTGGGGGCTGGTGGCAGCGGAGGGCTCAGGTGTGGCCTTCGTCAGTGGGACTGAGTTTGTGGTTTAATGTCCCTCTGTGCGTCCTTCTCAGGTAACTTGTGTGCTAAAGGCGGTGCTTCCTGATTTCTGGGCTCTAATTTCTAGACACACTTTACAGTAATTTTGTCACTGCTTAACTGCTCTGTGGTGTCCTTTGCCATGTTTTGGTCGAGTGTGGCTTCTTCTGGTCTCTGCGCAGCGTTTGCCGTCGTATTGTATTTGTTTCCTCTGCTCTGGGTCTCACCTCTTCCCCCCCCCCCGTTGTTTATCACAAAGATCAGGGATTTTTCCTCTCGTTTTCCTTCCTTTAGAGTGGTAAAGAGGAATAAAATTATTTTAATACNACAGATGCCAGGGAGGCATTGATTCGCCAGCTGTTCTTAAGGTGTCTCTGGGGGGGACAGGTGCGTCTCCTGCCTTGTCTGTCGAGGCATCGCTGTTGCGGTCACTCTTACAAGCGTCGCCATCTCAGTCTAGGGAAGACGCTGACGGGCCTGCAACCGCAAGGGTCTCCTGTGTGCAAGGGTCTCCTATGTCCCCTGAGGGTCACAGACACAGCCCCAATCACCCAACCCGTTCCACACACTCAAGACCTTTCTCTTTCACATCTCAACACGCCGTCCCCACTTGGCCTTCTCAGAAGCTGCAGAATTTTACGTTTCTTTCAGTGCAGTGTCAAGTGATGTCTTCCTGGTGATGGCCTCTTCTTTCTGATTAATTCCCCTGCTTATATTGGGTAGATAGTCAAGAAATTTGAAGTTGCAAATGGTCCACTAATTCTGTTGAATTCTGTTCTGAGTACTTATCAGCACATAATTCTTGGAGGCAAAAAAAAAAAAAGTGTTTATTGAATGGTTTTATCCTAAAGCAAACTTTCATTAATTTCCTTTTTGTTCTTTTCAAAACACATTTTCCCAGAATGTTATAGGCAGGTGCATTTATCACATAAAAACTCGCATAAGGAGGATAGCCTACCTGAAGTTTAAGTCATCAATGAACCCTGAACAACTCCACCTCAAGTTCATAAACGTGTATGTGGCCTTTCAACTAGAATTCTAATGGATTTACAACAAGAAGAGTGTAGCTCCAAGTATTACTGCAGAAAGTACAGATTGGCCCCCGAGACAGGACCTCCTGGGAGCCCACCGATGGGGGTAAGGAAGGCAGCATGTTGTTGGCCGCCATCCACCTGCAGGCAGCGTCCTGGCTGGTGACCCCTGGACAGGGTCAACCACCTCCCAGAGCAGGTGGAGCTGGGAAGGACATCCCAGGGACAGGAGGAACCTCCTTTCTAATAGTCAGAAGTCATCCCAAAGGCTGCAAAGGATTCCATAAATCAATCCAT
>NW_007730915.1:3065-5361 GCF_000696425.1 Galeopterus variegatus | reverse complement strand
TAAAGGAGGTCACAAGGTGGGGCCTGATGTGCTGGGCCTGTGGCCAGGGCACCCTCTGTCTATTTCTGCCATGTGAGGACCCAGGGAGAAGGTACATCTGCAGCCCAAGGACAGAGGTGGACAGAGCCCTCACCGCAGCCGACCGTGCCGTTGGCACCTCGGTCTTGCACTTCCAGCCTCCAGACAGCCGGAGACAAATCTGTGTGGTTAAACCTCCGGGCTGTGGCATTTCATTGGACAGCTGATCTGACAGAGACGAGGGTGAGAAACACTCGATTCTGGAGGAAAGGAGCGCACGGCATGACCCAGCCCCTCTTGGCCCCATCATCTGCTGCAGCTCCCGATGGCCCTGGCACCCGAGCAGGCCCTCAGCCCCAATCACAGGGTCAGGCTTGGATCTGAGGCCAGAGCTCCCAGGACAACCTCAGGGAGTCCTCAGGGGGCAGAATCATTACGCTCCTCGGAGGCTGCTCCCTGGCTCCCTCAAGGTGTTCTGCCTGCAGCGCATGGTCCTGCAGAGTCCCCTGGGCAGAGTATACCAGGGGCTCTACCTCTGCAATTGGGTTAAATTATGGGACACCCTTGACCCTAAGAGGGTGAGTGTGGCTGAATGGGCCTGACCTAATCATGTGAGGCTTTAAATCTGGATCCAGCACTCAAGAAGGGAGATCCAGAGATCTGGAGCTCCAGACAGGCCTTTTTTCAAACACTGGTTGAAGAGGGAGGCTGTGTCAGGGAACGTGGGAGACCTCAAGCTGAGCATGGCCCTGCAACAACCAGCAGGGACCCGGGACCTCAGTCCCCTGAAATTGGAACAACCGTATTCCCGGAGCCTCCATGTGAGAGACAGCTCAGCGGCCACCTCAATTTTGGCCTGGTGACACCCTAGGCAGAGAATAAGCTATGCTATGCTAGGCTTGTGACCTATAAAACTACGAGATAAGCAGTGTTGTTTAGGCTGCTGAGTCTGTGGGAATTTGTGAGGCAGAATTGGAAACAGACCAAGATGCGCCCAGCGAGAGCCAGCTGCCCAGGGTCTCCAGGCAGCAGCCTTCTGGCCAGTGCTCGCTGTGTCCACAGGACCTGAGCTTTTTCATGGGGACCCTGCACACTTTTCTAGAATTGTTGAACTTGACCTTGAAGCCACCTTTACCCCATCATCAACGCTGGCATGAATTCAGTCTGTGTATGTGAACGTGACGACCACCAGAAGCCTCGTAGAAGCACGCCGCTCTGAGCAGGGTGAGGGAACGTGGACTACACCTGCCCAGTGCCCGCAGCATCCACCCTGCAGCCTGACTGCTCACGGGTGCCGTTCCTCACACAGGCATGTCAGATGAGGTCGCACGTCTCTGGAAACTCGCTCCTCACCTGAAACGTAGTCATGGTCGGGGACCCTCCAGAAGTATGCAGGAAGCATCCACATTCCACAACTTGGACAAAGCAGGCCTTCTCTCCTGAACACAGCTTCTGTAGCTCTGAGGATTTTGTATCTGTTTCTCGACTCTATTTGTTTTCTTACTTTTTCCGATAAATTCAGTGCAGCCTCAGAATGAGTCAGTCATCCCAGGAAATTACCAGCAGGCACACAGAGTGTAAGGTCAGTAGAAACTACTGTTCTTTGTTTTTGTGTTTCATTTTTTTTTGGCTAATCCTCCATGATCAGTACTAACGGTGAAGACTGAGCTTGGACGACAGACCGCCAAAGTCAGCCAATGAAAGATTCATTTCACAAAGTAGAGCAGAAGAAGGGTCTGCAGAATGAGCTCTGGATACACCTGGTTATAGGAGCACAGAGAGGCCTCCATGCAGGGGGAAGTGAACCCACAGCCTGTTATCCCAGGTGGGGGGCAGGGCCCTGCAGGAGGCTGGGGGATGTCAATCCTGAGGATAAAGTCTGCAGGGCTGTAGCCAACGTGTTCACACAGGAAAACCGCAGCAAGACCTCCATGGAATATCTTTGGGTATTTTGAGGAAGGGGCACCAAAGCAAAATCTAATGATTTATAAAGTCAGAGATCTACCAACACAGTGATGAAGCTAATAAAAAAAAAAAAAAACTTTTCATTAACCAAGACAGTTAATATTTTACATAATGAAAGTAAATATTTAAGTTAATTAATACTGGATTTTATAATTTATATCTAAAAAAATGCTTGTGGAAAGGGCAGAGGTTCTAATCAAAATGTGTGATTTATTGCAAAGGCGGTTAACTATGAATGTTAGGGTTGGAAATACTAGCATTAACACCATTTTATTTTAAATGAGTATAATAGTACACTACTAGTAATTATCAA
>NW_007730915.1:0-1368 GCF_000696425.1 Galeopterus variegatus | reverse complement strand
GAGGTCTCAGAGGAGTCACCTTCGTAGAGACAGAAAGTAGGATGGCGGGTGCGGGGCTGGAGGAGGGGAGGTGAAGAGCTGGCATTTAGTGGGTATAGAGTTTCCCTCTGGGCGGATGAAAACTGTCTGGAGGTGGGTGCTGGTGACAGCTGCACGGCGATGTGAATGTGCTTCAGGCCACTGAACTATATACTTAAAAATGGGTAAGATGGTAATCATTTGCTTATGTATATTTTGCCACAATAAAAAAAATGCCAAAAAATAAATGGCATTTTGTAATAATTAAAGGTGTTTGCACGGTGATATTGGGAATAGGTGAATAAGCCAAGACAGACCATGCAGTTTGGAGTCCATCGCAAGAGGGAGTCTGTGCTGAGACTCCTGCCCTGTGCCACCATCTAGATGTCGTGACTCAGTTTCCCCCAAGAGTAAGCAACAGGCAGCGATGATGCCCAAGTCCAGCTCACCCAGGCCTGGTTGACAGGAAGTTGATAAATCTCACAGTTTCTCCATCTTTTTTATCTTCTTTTTTAAAAACCGGGTCGGCAATGTAAAGCTTAGTAGAATTAAGTATTAACATGCACTTCACAGGAAAGGTCTGTCATAGGAGAGAGTCAGAGGTGGCTTGGCAGCTGCGGTCCCAGGACGTCAAGAGCTGTCTGTCTGGTTTGCCTGTGGAGGTCGCAGCACCAGCTTGCCCTGAGACAGCAGTGGCTGAATCATGCCAGCGCCCTCACAAGCTAGTGACACAGCACAGGTGCAGGAGGGACAGACAGAGGGTGTTGATTCCCAGCAAGAGTTGTCCCTCTGAGGCTTCCTGGCTAGTCTGTGCTGGTGACTGGTGTGTCACCTCCTCACCCCTTTATCCCTCTTGTCATGACAACCCAGCAAGAGGGAGTTCCTTACATCAGGAGCTCCTTACAGCAGCAGGTGCCCGTGTCCTCCTAACACCCAACCAGCCCTCCGGTGTCGTTCCACCTTGATAGAATGACACTCTTCCCACCCGACAGCGTCCCCGCACACTGCTCCTGCAGCACAACTCCCAGACACCCTTCCGTGTGTCGCTGTGTTCACGTAGCCTGCCTTGCTTACAGCGTCTTGGTTTCGGCCCCACTCCAGTCACAAAATGGAACATTTTAAACCATCATCAGAGTTCAGCAAGGCTAAAGGAAGGTATACGGGTTACCTAAATAATTACGTAATAAAAGGCACGTGGTAAACTGCATATCTTGTTAAAAGTCACAAAGGTTAGGCAAACAGAAACATTTTGTCCCAGAGAAAATGTGGGCATGTGACAGTTTATTAAGCAGTCACAGACACAAGCCACTGACTCCCAGTGAGGTCTCCACCCAAAGGCCGAGTAACTGT
>NW_007730914.1:165934-176180 GCF_000696425.1 Galeopterus variegatus | reverse complement strand
TGTCTGAATTTCATTTTCCCCATCTAAGTTGGAATTATAAGATCTAGCCCATGGGCTGTTGCGCACATTAAAAGAGCACAAAACACAGGGCTCAGCACATAGTAGGTCCTCAATGCAAGAGTTAACTCCTCTGTCTGACTCTCTTTCCTCCCCTTCCCTTATGGTATGATAGAATGTTTCTTTTATTTACTATTTTCCACTCTTTTTTAGTTCCTTGAAGAAACAAGATTCTAATGGCTTCTGTCAAAACTTTCAAAAAGAGAGAACAGAACTGAGGTTACCAGAGGTGGGAAAGGGGAAGAGGAAGGACGGTTTAACAAGACATTGGTAAAGGGCCACAAAAAATGGTGACATTGTGTAATGGTGACTATACTAATTATCCTGATTTGAGCATCACACGTTGCACACAGGTATTGATATACAACACGCTACCACACAGATGTTTACAATCAATTATGTTTCAATTAAAAAGAATAAAAATACAAAATAAAATTGGAATGCTAAANTGGGCGCCTGAACAGGGACACACCCTGGCAATATGGCGCCCTTCCTGGTTCTTCTCTGCAGGAAACAAGCTTGCTGGTGCCAACACCCAAGCCCACCCGCGCCAAACCTCAGCCAGTCACAGGTCAAGGCTCACCTCCTGCCCAGCCCCGTCCAATCTCTCTCCCGCCCCAGAGCACAGCACCCTATAAGTGTACGCGCAGTCCTTGAATAAAGTGGAACTTCTCTTGAGAACTGTTAGCCCGGGTTTCACGTGATTCCTTCATCCGTGAGTCCCCTTCAGGAGGAACAAGTGGCTGATTTTTTGATTGTTTATTATAAGCCATGACTTTCAAAACTATGTGCATCTATTACTTTGTTACAAATAAAAATTAGATTAAAAAGGAAATTTTTTTAAAAACACGTTTATTTTCTTTGAAATAGGGCAACAATAGTCAGTTAAATGTGGTAAACATTTGTGGAGCATCTATTATGTACCAAGTTCCATGCTAGGCAACAGGTAAACAAACCTGAAAAGACTGAAATCTGGTTACAAATAGGTCATGTTCACCTGACTCCCTCCCACAAAGTCAGAGGGGTCTCCTGGAATGAGAATTCAGTGCACTCCTTTTAACTTTTACCACCAGAATGTGAGGGGGGGAAAAAGGCAAGGTCTGTATTCAAAATCAACTGTCTTTGAAAAAAATATGAAAGATTCAGCTGACTGTTTGCAGGAATCAAGGGATTCATTTCCATGCCCAAATTTATTTATAGCTCAGACACACTAAGAAGCTCTGATTTTACTCAGTTGGAAGGCAAGGTCTGTATTCAAAATCAACTGTCTTTGAAAAAAATATGAAAGATTCAGCTGACTGTTTGCAGGAATCAAGGGATTTATTTCCATGCCCAAATTTATTTATAGCTCAGACACACTAAGAAGCTCTGATTTTACTCAGTTGAGGTCTCCCGATAATTATTCTCTTGATAATGAATGTTTTCCATGCCATTTATTAAGTTCTCACTGTGCTCAAATCCTGCAAATTTTTATTCTCTCATAGAAAATAGTATTTTTATCTTGCCATAAAAAATTGCATAATTAAATTTATACCCACCCAGTTGCAGCAACCAGAAGTGAAAGGTTTTTGTTATTATGACTACTATAAATCTTTAATATTTATTGAATGCCAACACATTCTGGGAACACGAGACATTTACTAATGTGTAATAGATTTTGAAATATTTTAAATGTTTCTACAATATTAAAGTATGCATTCCTCATATAAAAGACAAATTCTATACAGAAGGTTTAGAGTCAGGCATTCTTTTCAAATCTCAGTCCTACTTGCATCTCCGTTTGGCATCAGCTCCTCTTATTGCAGTCGTTCTCACCCTGGCTACACATTAAAATTACCTGGGAGCTTTAAAAAACAAAGAAAACAACAAAAAACCCAGTACTTGGGACCCATCCATTAGGAGGTTCTGATTTACTTGGTCTTGGGAGGAGCCTGGGCGTGCTGTGGTTCAGTATCTCCTCAGGTAGACCTAATGTTCATCAGGGTTGAGGACCTTTGCCTAAAACAGCAGTTCTCAAAATGTTGACCTGGACCAGCAGCCTCAGTGTCACCTGAGCACATGTTACCAAAACAAATCCTAAGGCTTCTCCGGCCCTACAGAACAAGAAATTCTGGGAGGGAGCCTGGTAATCTGTATTTTAACAAGTCCTCCAGGTGATTCTAATGCACATGAAAGTTCAAACCATTAGACTTAACAGAATATAAAAACAGGAATTTTTAGGAGAATGAAGCTAACACATGGGGGAGACTACAGATAGGTGAACTCCGATCCTGGCTGTAGGAAGTTCTATAGCAGTCGAAATGAAAAAACAGAACTTGCTGATGAAAATGCTTTCCTTTTATAATGTGACCCAGGATTGATCATACCTTGGTGAAGTGAGTCACACTTGCAAACTAGCTCAAACCTACATTATATGTTTTTTTTCATGAGATGAGGGAGGTTCTTGGGGGAAAGAAAAGGAAGGAGCAGTAAAATGATCAGAAGTCTGGTGAGCGTGAAAATTAGGAGCTCTAAATGTATGGTAGAACAAAGGTGGGGAATGTACATGCATACCTGCACGTAGATACACATAAACAAAATGCAAATTAAATTGGTAGGTTTTAGAAAATATCTCATCTAGCCCTCTGTGGAGACCCTGATGACTTCTTTTCTCTACCATAAAAATTACACAGTAGACTGGGAGTCCCTTCAAGCAGAGATGGGGTCATTCATCTCACAGCCGGACTGTACTTAAGAATGAACAAATGCTGAAATTTCTACTGTTTTATAGGGTTTCCAGCTTTCCAGTGAGGTGCTTCTGGTTGTTGCCATGGTAAATCCCTTTGGACAGTATTTTAAATTCTCCTCATTAGTAGCATATGGTGAGGCTACACTGTGTATATTTTGTTTAAATAACTGTGGTAACATGCAATATGGGTAAGATACAGGCAGTTTGACTTCTGTTGAGTGGAGCCAGTACCTTGGGAATGGGGAAGTTTTTTCCATCATATGGCCTCAAGACGAGAATTATACATATTTATTAAAAGATTAAGGTTACACTAATTGTTTTTAAGCAGATCCCCAATTTGGGGGAGAATCTAATTTAATTGTTGGGGTAATTAAAATCTCCAAATATCTCAGAGGACTGTATCTTAATTAGCAGAAATATTTTGAGCTTGGCTTGGATTGTAGAACATCACTGCTCCAAATAGTCTAAAGATAAGGAAGACAGTTGCTCCATGTATCCTGATTAATATGACAGGTGCTATACTAGGTATTATCAGTATCCACATAAAAAATATTTTTCTTGAAATGTCAGAGACTCGTGAAAGCTGGATATTTACAGGAGAAAATAATGACAGGAATCTACCTGGATAGTTTTCCAGCAAATTTAAAACTAAATGTGGCATTTATTCCTTACTTTCTCCTGTGTGTTTTCCTGGTCCTATAAAGACAGGGCCAATTGTAGATTTTGGGGGACTCATCACAAAATTATTTGTTGCCTTCATGATTTTGACCAGCTGAAGTTGACAAATGAGAGAACTATATTTCCTTAAGGCAGCAAGTGAGTAGGATTACCGTGGAGAAGACCTCTCCATTTGAGGTAATATTGCCAGGATAAGTTGGGAAATATGCTCTTCAACATCCTCTGTAACAAATTTCCCAATTTTATAAGCATAAGATAAATGGATTTATGTCAATCAATAAATACTTTTAGTAGAGAAATTTAGAAAAAATACTAATTTGGGTAGAGGTAGAGTAATAAATTAGAATATACTATATGACTTGTGAATTCTGGTTGATTGGTACAAATGTCACTACTCCTTGTCTGTCCTCTATACATTATTTATATTGGAAGGTGTCTAATACTTTAGAATAACTTCATACATCACAAGGATATTAAAATGTCACAAATGAGTAGTCTTATGGAGGATACTGAAAAACTCCATAGGATTCCTTTTCCAAGAGGTTGATTGGAAGAATTCTAGCAATACAGAAACATAAAGCAATAAAATTACATTTACTCTTTGTATAGAAATTGGAGAAATTATGGAGATGGAGTGTATGAATGGAAAAACCAATCAATTAGGATATTATTAAATTTTAGTATGTTCAACAATCCTATGTCATCGTGTTACATCATATTCTATTATGATCTTTACATGCTTTCCCCAACAATCAACCTCTCAAGCAGGCTAATAGAGCAACTAAATCAAAATGGTCCACAGTCAAAGATGTTCTCTATTAATGCCTTTTATCAACACTTCGTATGTTGTTATGTAGAATTCTACATCACTAAAAAATTAAAATTAAAAGATGCTAAAAACCAATTTGGAAGCTGTGTAATTTGTTAGCTATCTATTGCAGATTAACAATAGATAATAATGAATTACCTCAAAGTTATTGGCCTAAAACAACACAATTCAGGTCAAGCAGTCAGGCACAGCTCTGCTGGGTCCTCTGCTGTGACACAGGGTATTCTCTGTCTCCCAAGTCTACAGTCAAGGTGCCAGCCAAGCTGCACTCTCATTTGAGGTTAAACTGGGGAAGAATACTTTTCTATGCCTATTGAGATTATTGGTAGAATTCATTTCCTTGCAGCTGTAGCACTGAGGGTCCCCGCTTGCTGTGGAGGCCAGAGGCTGTCTTCAGCAGCTAGAGGCTTCCTGGAGTTCCTACAAGCCACCTGCGGTTCCTAGAGGCTGCCTGCAGTGCCTGGCCACCTGGGCTTTCCCCCGCTTGCTGTGGAGGCCAGAGGCTGTCTTCAGCAACTAGAGGCTTCCTGGAATTCCTACAAGCCACCTGCGGTTCCTAGAGGCTGCCTGCAGTGCCTGGCCACCTGGGCTTTCCCAGTATGGCCACTTCTTCATCAAACCAGCAAAGAAAGTCTCTAGAGCAGTCTGCTAGCAAGATGCAGTCTTATATAACATAACCTAATTACAGGAGTGGCATCTATCACCTTTGCCACATTCTACTGGTTGGAAGCAGTCTCGGATCCCATCCACACTCAAGATGAGGGGATTATACAAAGGCTTGAACACTAGGAAGCAAGATGGCAGAGGGGGAGGGACACTTAGAGTCTGTCCACCACAGGTAAGTTATTTAACTTGTCTGAATTTCATTTTCCCCATCTAAGTTGGAATTATAAGATCTAGCCCATGGGCTGTTGTGCACATTAAAAGAGCACAAAACACAGGGCTCAGCACATAGTAGGTCCTCAATGCAAGAGTTAACTCCTCTGTCTGACTCTCTTTCCTCCCCTTCCCTTATGGTATGATAGAATGTTTCTTTTATTTACTATTTTCCACTCTTTTTTAGTTCCTTGAAGAAACAAGATTCTAACGGCTTCTGACAAAACTTTCAAAAAGAGAGAACAGAACTGAGGTTACCAGAGGTGGGAAAGGGGAAGAAGAAGGACGGTTTAACAAGACATTGGTAAAGGGCCACAAAAAATGGTGACATTGTGTAATGGTGACTATACTAATTATCCTGATTTGAGCATCACACATTGAACATAGGTATTGATATACAACACGCTACCACACAGATGTGTACAATCAATTATGTTTCAATTAAAAAGAATAAAAATACAAAATAAAATTGGAATGCTAAATCCTTAAATGCTTGGGGAGTCTCTTCTAGTGTTACTACTTTGAGAATATTGCATTAGGGCAGTGCAAGATCCTCACTTAAAGCAGTGCAGAATGGAATGCTCTTAACTCAGTGTTGCAAGTCAGGAAGAGTTTTTACTCTGGAGATTAGGAATTTGTTTCCTACAGTTCAGGGTAAAGAAAGAGAACGAGCAGCTTTCTGGCCTCTCCTGTCTCCTAGCCTCATACCTCTCTGCCGTGGTCACCTTACTGAGGTAGGGTGGGCCCTTCCCCCTACCCCACCCTCCCAAAATTGGTTCAGATATCTAGACTAGTGATGCTATACACACAGAAAGAGGGCATAAAGAGGTTTATTTCTTACATACTGAGGCTTTCCAGGAAGAGCAGGGCAGACTCCCAAGAAAGTCTGAAGATGGCTTGAGAGATAGCAAGGAGGGGAGACTGGCTTTGGCTTTTATTATGGCTAAGGGGGTGGAGCTGGGCTAAGGGCCCCTGTGTGACAGCGAGGGCTTATGTGCATTGAACTTCCTACAGGCACCAAGACAGGGAGCTCGTGGGCTTTCTTAGCTTGCTCAGATGTGGGACAAGAGGGGACGAGGAAGAGGTGAGGCTTCAAAGGGGTCAACAGTTAAAATAGAGTCAGGCTCTTTATTACCCCTTCCTCCTGGCTTAGAAAAGGGAAGAGCAGCTTTGTCCTCTCCCCCGACCCTAACCCTGACCCATTTGGGCTTAATAGGACATATGTGAGAGGAGCTGCTCTAAAAGAGTCACTGATGCCTCTCAGTGCTCCAGTGTGGAATTCTTGGCAAAAGGAGAGAGATTAAGCTGTCTGTTTAAAAATAAACCAAGATTCTTACAAAACAATACATACTCTTACCATACAATCTGACTCCTTGGTATTTACTCAAAAGAGTAGAAAACTATGTCCACACAAAAACCTGCACACAATGTTTATAGTAGTTTTATTAATAATTGCCAAAATTTGGAAGCAAACGAGATGTCCTTCGGTAGATGAATGGATAAGTAAACCATGGCATATCCAGACAATGGAATGTTATTCGGTACTAAAAAGAAATGAGCTATTAGGCCATGAAAAGACATGGAGAAACCTTAAATGCCTATTACTAAGTGAAAAAAGCCAGTCTGAAAAGACTACATACTGTATAATTCCAACCATATGACATTCTGGAAAAGGCAAAACTATGGAGGCAGTAGAAAGATCAATGGTTGCCAGGGGTGAGGGGCAAGGGAAAGATGAATCAGGTGGAACACAGAGGATTTTTAGGGCACTGAAACTATTTGGTATGATAAATATGATTCTTTACGGTGGTGGATATATGTCATTATAAATTTGTCCAAGACAACACCAAAACTGAACCCTAAGGTAAGCTATGGATTTGGGGTGATAATGATGTGTCAATGTAGGTTCATCAGTTGTAACAAATGTACCACTCAGGTGGGGGAGGTTGACAACTGGGGAGAATGTATATGGGAAATCTCTGTAAATTCCACTCAATATTGCTATGAGTCTAAAACTGCTCTAAAAAATAAAGTCTATTTTTAAAAAGTAAATAGATAAACCAAGGGATAACCACCAGTGACTTTTGATCTAAATCAATTTCACTATCTATATTTACCTATCTATTAATCCATCCATCTACCTACCTACCTACCTATCATGATCCAAATAAGACTGCAATTATAAAACAGCTAAAACAGATTTAATAATCACATAACACCTGTCTTGGATCTCACCTTTAAAATCAGAGACTTAGACAATTCAGTGGTTATATTAGACCATTTTGTGCTGCTATAAGAGAATACCTGAGACTGGGTAATTTATAAAGAACAGAGGTTTATTTGGCTTACAAATAAGGGACAGCTGTATCTGGTGCGGGCCTCAGGCTGCTTCTACTCATGGCGGGAGGTGGCAGGCAGCCGGCGGTACAAGCAGATCACAGGGGAGAGGAAGCAAGAGCAGGGGAAGGTGCCAGGGTCTTTTGAACAACCAGCTCTCATGGGAACTAATAGAGCGAGATCTCACTCAGACTTCCCTTCCCCAGGGAGAGCATTAATCCATTCATGAGGAATCTGCCCCCATGACTCAAACATCTCCCAACACTGCCACATTGGGGAATAGATTTTCACATGAGTTTTGGCGGGGACAACACATCCAAACTCTATCAGTGGTTTTTAAATCAAAACTAATTTTTCAGGAGGAGAATAATGTATGCACTATTGTTTCATTAGCAATTTGTATGAGTATAAGCACGTTTTTGTATGATTTAGTTCATGTAAGAAGTATTCAAACTTGTTTGGAAATAATAATACCCATGTAGACTAGCAACATAGTTTATAGCAATATAAGATGTAGACATTGTAAAGAGAAAAATATGATTCAGTGAACTCTATTTCCTGCCTCCTTCTCAAATATATTTTATTTGGTTTTAATTGGAATCATCCCAATTGCTAATGAAGTTGAGCATCTTTTAATATGCTTATTGCCTATATAGTTTCTTCTTTTGTGAAATACCAGTTCTTGTCTTTTCCCATTTTTCTATTAGGTTGCTGATTTTTTCTTATTGATTTAAGAAGTTTTTTAAAAATGTATTCTAGATTCTACTTCTTTGTCAGTTAAATGCATGACAAATATTTCTCTGAATGTTATCCTGTCTTCTTATATGTTTAGGACATCCTCCAAGTTTTCCTGAGGGGAAGTTTAGAAGAGGGAAGTTAGTATGATGTACTACAACCCTGTCCCTGCAGTTGGCCTCAGGGCCACACCTGATGCTCATCTTCTTCCTCCCATTATCTGTTCTAAATCCCCCTCAGCCTGAGACACCGTTTCAGCAAGGGGAGATGGATTATGTGGTGGTGCTTCACTAACCTGCACTCCTGAGGGGTCTGAGCCCTTGCTCTACCACTGCCTTCTTGGGCTGGGGTATAAACATCCACAGCTGACAACTGGACCAGGGAATAGCAGGAGGTGCTGTCGAGCTATTTTACCTGCTGGTAATCCTGCCAACTGGGCCAATTGTTGAGCTGGAGCTGGGGCTGGAGCTCACAGACCCCTCAAGCCCATTGTCCAGACTGGGCCACAAACCCTTCACACACCAGGTGGGGTCACAAACCCTTCACATGCCAGGCTGGGTCACCATACCCCTCACATGCAGGTCTATGAGCTAGGTAACTGGCAAACAGGTCCTTGGAAGCCGTAGGTTGGAGAGCATGGCCACGTGTGGGCTAATGCCCGAGGCAGACACCAGCCAAGGTGGCGACACCACCCATGTGCACTAACTCCACCCACACACAACTTATTTACAAAGAATGCGCTGCACCACCCCCAACAGGGCTTAAGGCAAGGGGACCTGATTAAATTATTCTATTTTCCCAACAGGTGCCCAAGTCGACTTTGTGGGTTCCACACGTTCTCCTCTCCACCTGCATTGTGTAAAAACAGCCCAACCTTCTCCTGCTGATGAGGGTCAATTATCCCTGACAAAATGGTGTCCTCTCTTCCTGCCTGCTCATCTCTGAACACAAAGAGTTTCAAGTGAGTTGGTGGCAGATATAGCCTGTAGTTCAGTAGGAGCCTTACCTGTCCCCTTGCATGTGTACCCACTTTGGGGGACTAGGACTCAAACCCTGCAGAGCCCAGAACTGTGGGGGACTTGAAGCACATAACCACAAGGTGGGTAAATAAGAATGATGATAAATGCAGCTACTTTTGCTTTCTCCTTGATTCCCAGACATGTGTTTTTCCTTATGAGGACACTGCCATATAGAGTTCTCTGATTTAAAACATATAGGAGAGGGTAGCACCCATCCTTGCAGAGTGTTTCCTCTGAGGTAGCCTTTCAGCTGTGCCTTCAGTAGGTTATTGTGGCCTTTTAAGAGGCAGCTCCTCTTAAAACATCCACATGCCATAGACAATATGACCAGTGGATCCCACACCCATATCTCCTTTACTGTGAAGTGGGACCCCTGGGCAGATGCTGTGTTCTGTGGGATCCCATACCTGTGGGTCAGAAATTCTGTAACTCCCAATGAATGTTGCTGGCTGAGGCCCTGTGAGCAGGAAAGGCAAACCCATACTGCAAAGGATTCTAGCCTGCAAGGCTGAAGTGCTAGTCCCTCCAGGATGGAAGGAACCCAGTATAGTCAACTGGCCAACAAGTGATCGGTCAGTGTTGCTCCACGTTGCTGGCAGGTTGAACATTGAGAGGCAGCAGTAGCTGGTCAGCCTTGAAGTAGGAGTCCACGCTGTTGGAAGCATTCATAGCCCCATCTGTGCCACTCTACTCATGTGCCTATCATCCCAGTTTCAGATTTACTGATGACGAAGTCTGGCTAATGTCAACTGACTGAGTCATTTTGTCTCCTCAGTTGTTTAGTGCATTTTTCACAGTGGATGACTTCTGGTGTGTGTGTGTTAACATGATACAAAAACCTTCACACTTTGTACCCATTCCCCAATGTCCATCCACATGCCTCCACCTCAGATCTTGCCTTTGATCTTCCAGACCTTTTCAATCCAGGCCCCTGACCAGCCAGCCAGGTGATCACCACTGCCCAGGAATCTGTATGTATATATATAT
>NW_007730914.1:164856-165488 GCF_000696425.1 Galeopterus variegatus | reverse complement strand
ACACACACACACACACACACACACACACACACACACACACACAAAGTGAATAACCAGTTATGCTGTTACTGGATGGCAGTTCCAGGTTCTTGATCAAACTGTGAAGAAAAATCTTTCACTGGACCAAGAGGAGCCCACAAAACATTGAGCACCTACTTAGTGGAAGAAAAGGAAGAGAGACAGATAGATGGAACATTCAAATAATAGGGTTTTATTGTAAAGTGAAAGTACGTGCAGGAGAGTGCATGGGTGTCTTCACAAGGGAGGAACATGCTTGGATTCTTAGAGGGAAGGTTTATATGCTATTCTGGGATGGGGGTGTTTCTCTATCCTAACTAAGAGGAGGAATATTTGGCCATGGAGGATGATCTAGAGTAATTAAGTCCTAATAGACTGATGAAAATTTTCACCAGCTTCCTGTTATGTGTCCCTGAGCTTCTGAAGTTTCTGGTCATACATAGTGGAGTCACTTTTCCCTTACTTTGTCCTTTCCAGTCTAGTGTCATGGGTGGAAGGTTGTCTAGCAGTCATCTGCATTTTTGTTTCTCTTAGTGTGCAAGCGCTATGGTTTTTGTAAACCACAAAGTTCCAGGTATAACAATTCCAGGTGTAAAATTTCCAGCTGATAGGTA